>NC_091670.1:39651500-39952083 GCF_042453785.1 Malus domestica | reverse complement strand
AAGCCTCGTGCTAGGTAAAGATGATAATATACATATAAGGCTTACAAGATCCTCGCCCTTGAGCGACGTGGGATCTTACAATCCACCCTCTTAGGGGCTCGACGTCCTCATTGGCACACTTCCGGCCATGAATTGGCTCTGATACCAAATTGTCACATCCTGACCCGGGCTCCACCACATCTCGGGCCCTGACCACACCCTCACAATTTTGTTTATGGGAACTCACATGAGCAGAACTTCCCAATAGGTCACCCATCCTGGGAATGACCTGACTCATTCTCGCTTAACTTCAGAGTTTCTACAGAACCTGAAGCCAGCGAGCTCCCAAAAAGCTTCGTGCTAGGTAGAGATGAGAATATACATATAAGGCTTACAAGATCCTCATCCCAGGGCGATGTGGGATCTTACAAAAACCAACCAATCAACATAGGTTTTGCATCAGCTGAAGATTTTGCTTCCTTGGAAATCTAGCGGCAAGAAATTGTCCGTACGTTTTGGTTTATAAGTTCTTTATCATTTCAGTTTAAATTATTTCGTTTACTTTCTCAATTTTGCTTTCACTGCAGTTTTCAAACTGCTTTCAGTAATTGAGTAAAAAATAAAAAAGAAACCTAATACGTTTACAGTTAAAACTGTTATTCTGCAGTTGAAGGCTTGAACCGTGTAATGGGAGCAGTTTTGTGGAACGCAAACATGCATGAAAATAAAAGCAAACGTGGGATATGAAGCAGTTTTGCGGGAGGAGATGTGAATAAAACACAAAATAAAAGAATCTGAAGAGAACAAATTGAATTGTTTTGCTGGAGCCTCGGGGAGAAGATGAAATTGGCAAAAAACCAACAAGAACTAGTCCTTTGACAAAGTCGGTAACACAATTTCTGTTGTGGTTAATTTAGTTTTATTCCTTCTCCATAATTCTAATTTCTCAATTATTAATGTTTGTGTTTTATTCCTACCGCACGTTTAAAGTGAGCAAAGGATCACTCCACCCCTCAACGCATACAAAAAAGGGACACGAATTCACTTTCTTCTCCTACACTGACCAATCTCCTCCACGTGTTTTTTCAAAGTTTCTTCTAACTTTCCGTCAGATTGCTCCTGTCGTCCAGAATTATCTCAAACTAGTACGGATTCATCTTTCTCCGAACTGAGGATTCCTCTTTCTCCGAACTGATTTTCAGTTTACAGAGGGATATTAGAGAGTTGTAGACAACCAAATAGAAAAGGGAGAGAGAGAGTGTGCGTGTCCTTGCGAATGTCAAATATGTCCTTCCTGACAGATTCTAACAGATGCTACTATTCTCAAGCGTCAAAAGAAAGAAATTGAGGAGCTTTGAGCCAAATTGCAGGTTAATTATAAATATAGATCGCCTACATAAAATAAGGGAACTTAACTATTCCGCATATTTTAGGAATCTCATTCAAAAACGTTGGGCAGAGGACATCCTCAATCTGCAAAACACGTTATTGATATAAAAATTATTTTCTAAATATATTCCGCATAAAATTATTTAATGATATAAAAAATGAAAAGAAAATGGAGCAAATTTAGTCTTCATATACTTACCATTTATTTGTCTCATTTCTTTAATAGATATAAAGCTCGCCAACACATGTGAGTTTCATTTTCATTAGATAGATGATACAAATGAATGATACAAATATATAATAAGAATTACATTTTTATTCATAGATATTCCGTCCACAACAAATAAAATCTCTAAATGCCAATGGCCACATTGTCATCCCCATTTCTTGTTGATCGAGAAGCCTTTGTTAAGTTTGATTCTCAAACACAATTTTATTTTTAAGGAAAACTAATGAAAATAGCTTGAAAACTTTGAGTTTTAACGATAATAACAAAATAAAGGGTAAAGTGAATAGTAACAGGTTTGACTTTTTAGTGTAAAAATGTGGTTTTTCGTTACAGTGAACAGTACTGTGGGCTTTTCATTAAAACTTTTTTTTTTATTGTGCTCGAAACGCGAGTGGTACATCACGTCACATTATATTGTGATTCGTGATGTATCATCCCGTAAAAATCTCTCATCAAACTTGGAAAATGATCCTCTCTGGATCCCTTCCTCCTAATCTACCAAGTCTGGGGATCTGAGCCATTGAAATTTGATCAAACGGCTACAAAAAGAGGCTCACTTTAAAAGTTATAATAATTTTAGCTGTTGGATCAAATTTCAATGGTTTGGATTCCCGGAATTGGTGAATTAGGAGGAAGGGATCCGACCCTTTCCCTCAAACACAATACAATTTTCGGGGTTGAAATAAATGGCATATCCTTTAGGGATTACACTCTGCGACTGGAGAGAGAGAGAGAGAGAGAGAGATTATCTTTGCATGGAAAAATGGTGCCATACACTTTATGACAGAGTCACATGCATTTGAGCAGAGGACAAAGAAAGAAAGAACTCGTCGATCTAATTCTGCTTCTACAAAACCCTAAACTTCAATAAACGAAGATCTGCATTTTCTCACTACAGTTTTTTGGCTTTGTAAAACAGAGATGAAAACTTGATCCTCCGCCAAATGGATAGAAACCTAAATCTTAAGATAGACATAAACCTAGATGTGCAGAAAAATTGAGGAATTATGTAGGTTATTTACTCTCTTTCTTCTTTTTTAACAACGAATATGAGGTACGCAAGGTTGATTTGAGATGTACGTGAAGATGCGAGGTGTATGCAGAAAGTGTGAAGAACGAGTGTAGTGTGAAAAAGTATGTAGAGTGTATTCAGCATGTGAAGTGTATTCAACAATATATCGGAGGTAAATGAAACAACCAAAACTACATATTAGCCATGATAAATACGTAAGGAATGAACGGTGTGGATATAATTCCAAATCACAAAATATTTTATTTGAATCCTAATAATATATTAAGAGTACATTATTTTATTTGTATCAGACATACATTAATTCTCTCTGCATACAAATCAAAGTAATAGCAAATGATTTGCAGGTAATGAGGAATGACGGGTTCATCTTGTCGGGATTATTTTTTTTATCTGTCTGTTTCTTGGCAACCAAACAAATCTTAACAACTCCAACTCAATTCTTGCTTTTTATTTCACATATTTTGTAAGCAAGACATTATCATATAATATATGCAGACATATGAGGAGACATATGATGAGTTGTTTGATACAGCTTACTAGTCTACTTGCAGAGGGAGGCTAGGACTCTGCGAGGTGTAGTGCATGGATTCCGGGAGTGAAGGACGGCCATATTATCGAGCAGCAAAACATCACCTTTGCGCCAAGGGATGGCCACACTTTCATCTTCAAGAATTTTCTGGCAGTCGTAGATGACATCTGCAGCCAAGGGGCTGCCATCCCCGAAAGCGAGAGCCTTCTCAGGGTCACTATTTCTTGCATCATCTTTCCATCCTAAATATACTGCCATGATGTTGTTAAACCAAACCTTGCGCTGCCTTGTGCTGCTGTCACATTTGATGCCCGGGATCGGTCCCCTGATTGTTTTCACTCCGTCATCCAACCATTCCAACACATACCCCAGCTTAGCAGCCCTGCATATAATTCAAGATGCAGTTCCTATCATTACGTAGCCATACGTCTTAGCATAGTTTTTTTGTTTTGTTTCTCTGCAATTTGTTATCAGATCATAT
Organism: Malus domestica; assembly: GCF_042453785.1. Taxonomy (NCBI): domain Eukaryota; kingdom Viridiplantae; phylum Streptophyta; class Magnoliopsida; order Rosales; family Rosaceae; genus Malus; species Malus domestica. The sequence continues at coordinate 39,948,443 of NC_091670.1, read as the reverse complement.
TGTTTAAAGCTTAAATACTTAGCAATAATAAACATTTTATACTACAAATAAATACCTCTGTTCAGCTATGTTCTTGTCTTCGGTCCCAAATGTGGACTTCCAGCCACGACCCATCGCAGAAGAAGGGTCGTAATCTTGGCCTAAAACCTTGGTATATATCAAGCCATGTTCCTCCAATTTTTGGACAAATTGCGGGTGCTTGTCTTTCATCCTCTCGTACACAATGTGGCTTAGAACAATGGGAGTTTCGCCCCCACTTACAGGCTCTATTTCACAGAAAAATAACAGCTTGGATGGGAACTCTGGATACTGAAACGACACTTCGTAAGACACCACAGTAGAAGGTTTATCTATAGTTATGCCCCCTAAATTATACCCCTAATTACATTTTTGTACCAAACTTCAATATGGAAGACAACCACTGCAACACTGAATTTTATTTCATTTTTCATTTCTTTTTATTTTACTTTAGTTTCTTAGTTTTATTTATTTTATAAAGATTCGGATCGAACTCCCGAGCTCAGCCTTAAGTTTAACATAAAAATGGAAACATAGCGTAACACTCACCAGAACCATTTCGTGGTGAAATGGAATCTTGTGGTCGGGCGGGGCCTCGTTGGCGGTGAAAACCCGACCCACGATCTTTGTCCGAGGAGCAGTTCCAACGTAAGGATTCTCTTCGTAGCCGAAGGCCTCCACGACGTCGTTGAAGTCCGAGGCTGTATTTACAGGAAACCCCCTGAAGAGTACGGCCCCGGATTTTAGGAGCTGGTCCTGTATGTACTGTTTGTTCGCTTGGATGGTTTCTGTGAGACGAGGAGTAGCAGCTGCTGCTGGAGTCGGAGTCGGAGATATAACTGCCGGGAATCGATTTCCGTCGTAAAGCTTTTGCTCTGGGATCTCCACCATTGTCAATGCCATGCTGTCTCCGTCTCTGTTGTTAGCTGCTGCTTCAAGAGTCTTCTTTGTAATTATTGTTGGTTTTTTTTTATTGGATGTGGATTGTCTGCCGTCCCATTTTTATACTATTATCATCTCCTACTGTTTTATATGGTCACGGTTAAGTTACGTTAACATTTTATATTCCTATTACTTTTTGTTTTATTATTTTTATAAAAAAATCAATATAAAATATTGACGTGGCTTAACTGTGACCACACAAACAGTAGGGGATGAAAAGAGTATATGGAAATGGGAGGGCAGACAATCCACCTCATTTTTTATTAACACACCCCACATGTTAAATACATCCCATTTAAAAATTGTAATACTAAACAACTTGTAACTCTAATATGAAATGAATATTCAAACCCTCTCTTACACAAAACCCTAAAAATACAAACAAGTTAATGAAAATATATCTTTTGATGAATGGAACAAAAAATCGAGTTCTGCTCCTCGTTCATTCATTGGTTTTCACATTAAAAAAATTATTTAAATAATGGAATAAAAATTTCTTTTTGCGAAGCCCTGCTCTAATTGGAATCCAAGAAATAGGAAGAAAACTAGAGAATGTTGAAAATTTTAAGATGTAATTAAATGTAATATTCTTGTGGCTGTTTGATGATGAAGAAATTCAATGTTTTTTTGGCTGGTTGGAACTGACATGACCTTATAAGAACATTTCCTACCATTTGTCCATCTGGCTTCTTAGAATCCAACATGATTGTTTAAGAAAATTTGACGGATGTTTATAAATCAAACGGCAAATGGAGATTTTATACAACAATTTAATTCATCTTTATTGTCTTTAAAATGTGGATTATTCTTTTGTTTGAAAGAGATGAAGAGGTTGATGTGTGGTTAATTAGTTGATGATGTGAGATGTGGGGTGTATGAGATATGAGGTGTGAGGTGTGAGGGTAGTATTGGAAAATACATGGGGTGTGTTAAGAAAAATTTTAATTTAAAAAGTAAATATAAAATGTATTAAATATGTGGAGTGCAATTAACAAATGTGAGATATTAATAAAACAAGCCGTCATTGTTTTGCTGCCATACTTTAATCGTTTGTGGTTTATATAATAGAACGAGGATCCTCTCCTGAGCAGTTCTTTAGGGATCCCTCAATCTTGTCCGTTCATTTTATATCGTGATGTCAGTTTTCGTTAGATACTATTCATATTTGAATTTTAAAATTTAAATTTTAAAGAATTTTTGACCGCACGATATACGATGAACGGACATGATTGCGGGATCTCTAGGATCCCTAGGGAACTGCTCAGGAGAGGATCCCGGTATTATATAATATTCATGTTAGGTACGATCGTGTAACATGGGACAGAGATTAATTATTGCTTCCAGATCAGACACAAAATTATGTAAATAGCAACCCTAGTTACCTTGGAGAAGACAACCCTTTTTTTAAAATTCCATTCATGTCCTCATACTTCCATTTTTACCCTTATTCGAAATAAATCTCTCTGCATACAAATCAAACTTTGATAGAAAAACTATTTGCAATTAAAGAGGAATGACGGGTTCATCTTGTGGGATTATCTTACACCTCCAGAAAAAAGGTTAAAAGGGGCAGAAAAGAAAGATACACAAAGCAATCATATAGGGTTCTTCTTACTTTTGCCTTTTTCTTGGCAACCAAACAAGTCCAAGTTCTAACACAACAACTCAACTCTTGCTTTTTATTTCACAAATTCTGTAAACAAGGCATACTATAATATAGATACATATGAGGACACATATGATTAGTTGTTTAATACAGCTGATTAGCTAGTCTACTTGCAGAGGGCGGCAAGGACTCTGCGAGGTGTAGTACATGGATTCCGGGAGTGAAGAATGGCCAAATTGTCCAGCAGCAAAACATCACCTTTGCGCCAAGGGATGGCCACACTTTCAACTTCAAGAATTTTCTGGCAGTCGTAGATGATATCCGCTGCCAACGGGCTGCCATCCCCGAATGTGACAACCTTCTCAGGGTCATTTCTTGCATCTCCTTTCCACTCTGTATATGCTATCACGATGCTGTTAAACCAAGTCTTGCGCTGCCCTGTGCTGCTGTCACATTTGATGCCCAGGATCGGTCCCTTGATTGTTTTCACTCCTCCATTATCCAACCATTCCAACCTAAACCCCTCCTTAGAAACCCTGCCAATATGTAGTCCTATCGTTATGTAACCGTCTTATCATAGTCATCTTTTCAGTATGTAGTAGTACAAATAAATACCTTTGTTCAACTATGTTCTTATCTTCGGTCGCAAATGTGGCCTTCCAGCCACGGCCTATCGCGGAAGAAGGGTCGTCGTGGTGGCCTATAATCTTGGTATATATCAATCCATGGTCCTCCAATTTTTGAACAAATTGCGGGTGTTTGTTTTTCATCCTCTCGTACACAATGTGGCTTAGAACAATGGGAGTTTCACCCCCACTTACAGGCTCTACTTCACAAAAGAATAACAGTTTGGATGGGTACTCTGGATACTGAACGACACGTCATAAGCATCACACAAGGAAAACAAATAAAAACAACACGTTCTGCAACTTGAAATAACGTTATACATATATAGGATGTTAATTAAAAAATAAATAAATATATACACACACACACATATAGAGGGTGTGTTTGAATGAAGAAATTCTACAAAATGGTTTAACTATTGTTATGATCCTGTATTATATATCTTATATGTGGTTCAATATCCTAATGAATAGGATTTTGAGTTTCTAACCTTAATTATAGTAATAATTTAGGACTCTTCCCCCTCTGGTTAGTTATAGAAAAGTAATGAAATGCACTATATAGTTGCCACTTACCAAAGCCATTTCGTGGTGAAATGGAATTTTGACATCTGGTGGGGCCTCGTTGGCGGTAAAAACCCGACCCACGATCTTGGTCCGAGGAGCAGTTCCAAGTTCCAACGTAAGGATTCTCTTCGTAGCCGAAGGCCTCCACGACGTCGTTGAAGTCCGAGGCCGTATTTACAGGAAACCCCCTGAAGAGTACGGCCCCCGATTTTCGGAGCTGGTCCTGTATGTACTGTTTGTTCGCTTGGATGGTTTCTGTGAGACGAGGGGTAGCAGCAGCAGCTGCTGCTGGAGCTGGAGTCGGAGTCGGAGTCGGAGATATAACTGCCGGGAATCGATTTCCGTCGTAAAGCTTTTGCTCTGGGATCTCCACCATTGTCAATGTCATGCTTTGCGTTTCACTCTGCCGACAGATCAGATTCAAATTATAACTCTCCCCTAAGAAATTTACATAACTAGCCACTCTTTCTACCCCTTTAATTATTCTCAGCCAACAATTTTCACTTCTTATAAATCTAACCGAAAGTCTGTGTGAAAGTTCAAGGCTACCCTTGAGTTAAAACACTAAAACAAAAAAAACAAAAAAAAACTTAACGCGCTGCTGCTACGCTCTGTCCCAACCACAACCACCGACTCACCCCGAATATATTCCCAACAGAATCCCAAATGAAAATGCAATCATATCCGTACATTGCCATAACGATTTTGACCTCGCCACGGCCAATGCAATAGCAGTATGCCATTACAATTATATACACAGATTAATTAAGTTCCTAGAGCAATATTAGAAAATATATAAAATAATAATATAATTCCAATGATAATGGTCATAAAGAAATTCACAACATCAATTATATATGAGATTAATATAAACAACTAGAGAGAAAATTAGAAAAAACTGACAAACTTGGAGATTGAGGCTTGCATAAATGCAATGTCCTAAAGACATAATTTCGTCCCTACTCTTGTGCTTGTAGTTCGGTAGGCGTCCGTCCCTCAGGATTCAACAATCTATAATCCGAAGTCAAAGCACTTCAATCTTCAGACTCTGGCGAACTTCATATATTCCGTACTCTCAAGACATGACTCGGATATTTACTAAGACATTGGAGAAAACTCTTATCTTTGGTCCATTAGATATGTGGGATGTTTGAGTTTATAAAGAACTCAAGCCACCCCTTTTGATGCATTGTGACTGTTGCCTAAAGTTCCAACAAACAAACGCAACTCATGAATTTGAATTCAACTATGACACATGACTCTTATTTTTCATTCATATAGAAATTAAATATTGTAATATTAATTATAATATATAATTTTCAACACCAATAAGATATACATATATTTAATTTTGATTAAGAAATATACAAATCTAATTTTGATAGGGTGCATATGCTGGTGCCAGACAACTTGAAGTCACAATCAATGGCATTGGTGAAGGGGCTGTAAATGCTTCTTTAGAGGAATTAAATCTCTATTTTAGTCACCAATGATAAGTATAGCTTATATTATGTAATTTAAGTAAGGAATTATCTAATCAATGTTCTAAATCCGTAGTTTAACAATAGTTTAACAATGAAATATGTCACAGTACTCTTCTTATACATGTTTGTATAGTTTGTGATAGCCATCAAATCTCGTGGTAACATATTTGGGGGACTTCACACATGAATATATACAATGCATATTGTATCTACCAACACGATGGTAATTCTTCTTTTGTTCTTTTTACTTTTCTTTGTTGTTTGTTCTCTAGAAAAAAGTTGTCATCATGCACTCCTCCGTAATGTTAAACTTAAAGAAGAGAAAAATTAAGGCGGGATGTTGTTTTTTAGAGTGCCAATACTAATTCAATTTCTGTAAGGTAAAACTTTTTACATGCAATAATAATTAGGTGGAAGAGTACAGTGAACCTTCTATACAACTACATAAGGCTATAGTTGGAGAGCCAACATCTTCTCGCATGCTAGTGGAGTTCACCAGGTTAATTTTAATTTGTAGTAAAAGATATATACAGTTATAGACAATGAATTATTTCATAAATATATGTATATATAAAGAGAAATCTCGTGTGTGTTTGTCTGTTTTTTTTTTTAGGATGGAGTTCTTAAAAGTAAGAGTACCTACGAGATTTTCGGCAGAAGATATTGGCTTTGTCCATTCTAATGAAACCGGCATCGTTCAATACTTGCGTTCGTCAAATTTTGACGAAAACATGGTCTGGTATACACCAATTGGAATAAAACAATTGATTGGAAATTTGAATTTTTTTTTTTTCTCTCTCGTTTTTGTTACAATGATCGTCATGCTTTGAAGTCTCGCCTCTTGCAGGTTTTTATTTTTATTTTTGTTGTCTAAAATTATTGGTAAATCTTTTTCTCATTAGTAATACTAATTAATTGGTTTTTTGGTATTATTATTCAGCTTGGTCATGATCTGGCAGAAAACAAATTTGGCGAGGTGCTTCGACATTTCAAGGCATTGGCTGAGACAAAGAAGGTAACAACCAATTAGTTAGACCTTAATTCCATCATCAACTCTCAATGGTTGATTGGTTTTGCACATTACAGTGTCTTACGAACGAGGACATAGAATCACTGGTTTGTCTGGAGGCCATCTAAATGCCTAGCTGCTAGAGAGAAAAATCCATTGTCCCCTACCTTATCGTCGACAATCCTTCATCGACTGGTTGTGGTTCTTTCACTCTCTCGAAGAGATTCTATGTGGAATAGTGATCGCTATCTTCCTCTGTAGACGACGAGAGCAACATTTGTTGGCATCTGTCAATGTTTGTTAGGTGGCTCATAGCAAGACTTCTTTGTTGAGGATGGTAAGATCACTAGAAGGAGATTGGTGCTTTCCATGTGGTAACTTTACGATAGTTCTTTGGCTTGCAGGGTTTAGTCTTCATGAGTGTTATTTTTATCTTTCGTATTGGTTCAATGTGAGTTCTCTGTGACTAATGAATTGTATAGTATTTATGATAAGTCTGTAATTGTAGAATTGTAGTGTTTCTTTTAGCATGTGTGGCGTTTTCTTCTTAGTTCAGGAATTTCCCATGTGGTTTTTTTCATCACAAAGTACCCTTTTCCAGGACAAACTTTTGGGGCCAAAATTCATGATCATCTAAAACGTTTACTGAACTAATGCATGTGAATCTATTCCCACAGAGCATGATATTTTAATTTTCTTATAGTGCAACTTAAAATTTTTGAAATTATAATGATTTTTGCATTTTTGTCTAATCAATTATTTAAATATTCATTAAATTGATGACATGATGAGTATAAGACTTGTAATTGAGTTGACTTGTAAGCCACATTTGCTATACATTGACTCAATAGCTTATCAATTTAATGGAGGATTGATGTTCAAATAAACAAAATGTGTAAATTGATACAATCTCAAACGTCATGATACAATTTGAGAAAATTGAAACCTCATGGTCCATTTTTCTTAAAAACAGGTAGTCTTGTTCACACATTCTTTTTACTTCTCACATACACTTATTAATTTTTACCCATTGATCTTTCATTCGATCCGCCGACCGGATTAAGAGGGGTATGTGAGAAGTAAATGAATATCTGGCTAGCACCACCCTTTAAAAATAATCTCAAACCTGTAAAATGCAGTGAGAAAATTGGTACTTCTTTTTCTTGGCAACCAACTTCCAACACAACACAACTCTTGTTTTTTATTTCACAAATTCTGTAAGCACGGCATACTATATTACTGATTCATCACATTCCAAATCTTAGAAACCCATTTTTTATACACATACAAACCACCATGGATTCTCTCTCTCTCTCTCTCTCTCTCTCTCTCTCTCCCCACCCCAATTTTCTTTTTGGGTAAACAACCAGACTATTTACATGAGCAATCTTACAGCAAACACACATTGAAAGCATATGGACTTATTTATATACATGACAGGAATATCTTCCCTGGGTACCTTTATATTACAATTTTGCACCATGTACATTTCTCCGGCCCCATGAACCGGTTGCAGTCAATTCCCTTGCTGGAAAATGCCTCAACCAATTTTGGAAGGAGCTTAGAGAGCATGATTTTGAATCCGGTAGAGCTTCCCTTACTGTGTTTATCTTCAGTTTTCAGGAAATCGATAGCACACCCTACTGGAGCCCCGTCCATATACTCCTTACAAGCCATTAGAATATTTTGGGAGCGCCGAGTGAAGTGTTCGATAACAAGCTCCTCAAAATGCTGCATCAACATTACTAAGTTACAATGTATACCAAACAAACATATTGCACTACTAATTAAAACAGAAAGGAAAACCTAATGAGAATCCAGAATCAAGCATTGTACCTTAGGTGGCTTTTGGAGTGTATACAGCATGGACTTGCATGTCATCAGGAATGCATTTTCGTTGTAGCTTACGGAGTTTTTCTCTCCCTGGGTTCTTCCTATCTGTTGATCATACCCAGCTTCATTGAAATATGGCTTGTCGTTAAGCACGAGGGCTTGAAGGGAGAGAAGAACTTGAAGAATGGTGGAGCTCCCTGGATTCCAAACTTCAGTGCCTGTGCCCGTCCATGTATTAAGGAGACTGAGACAGACCTTTCCGGACTCGTACAAGTTAGGGTTGACACGTAGCCCACCAGAACTATAGTGTACCATCTACATAAAATTTCAAGATTGACATGCTAAATTAGCACTCACGATGATAAACATCAATGTAAAATTTTACAACTGCACAACCACATGCAAGTACTTACAGGCGGTTCATGAGGATACTCCGGTGGAAGATAAATATCAAAGAAGAAAAGCCCATCATGATATGGAGTTCCAGGTGCACCAACAATGGCTGCTCGCAGTAGATCCATCCTTTCCTCGAAGGCGCGGACATAGATTTGTTCTGTTGATGGGTAAAGTTAAGTTAGTGTTGTTCTTCTAAAGATGGTTCAAAAGCACTTTGCATAAAAATATCCCTTGTGTTACCAATGAAAACCATTACAAATTAAACTTTAAAAACAGATGGAAGTGCTAACCAGGCAGATCTTTCTTGAAGATGCTCCACTCTTGTTGGACCTTTTTCATCCAGCCTCTTTTCACCTATTACGGAACCGAACAGATAAAAATCACGACTAACTCTGCTATACGAATATATGAAATGGTATGTTTATGGGAAATATTATCATGTTTCTAACCTGAGATAATGCCAACTCCTTGTTAGCACCATGAAAATGGTGGTCGGTGCAATCAGCAACTATGTCAAACTGCCTAAACTGATCTGCACTGTCATTAGCTTTTGAATGTGGAATGCTCTTCTCCTCAAACCTCTCCAGCTCAGTCGTTGACTGTTGCTCAGTAAAGAGGTCACAAGTTTCCGCTATTCCTTTCTCATGGGAAATCTCAGATTCATTTCCAACTTCAGAAATACAGGCTGATGACGAAGGACCTGAAAGTGGTGCAGACTCATGGGATCCCAAAAGACTCGCAGCTATGCTTGTGAAAAATCCAATGGCAGCTTGAGGAAGGAAAGAGGAACTAGACTCCCTTGTGTAATCTTTGCCACCATCATCCAAATTCAATGAATCCTGAACATAAAAATGTCATTTAGCTTGTTGCGAGGAAAATGCAGAAAATACAGGCTTCCTCCATGGAATTTCAGAGTTTATGGGAAGCAATAATGTCAAGTTTATTGAAAACCAAAACATCAAAACATTCCATAAACTTCATATACACCAAATGTTTCAAAAACACTTGGCATCCAATGAATTGAAAACTGAAAAAAGAAAACATAGAGTGAGAGAGAGATGGCTCTACCTTTCCCTTCTGGTTAGAAGGTTGCTTTGCATTTTGAATCATCTCTCGGTTCAAGTCTTCGATGTCATCTTCTGCAGGAATAGCAGCTGAACCCTCATGTTTGTCAAACCGGAAAATTTCATTAGGGGCCACCTGTAACAATGACCAACCAAAAAACTTAAACATGACATGACTATCAAAATTTAAGGGGAAACCAGAGTCAGCAGACAATCATCTTACACACAGAATGATGAATAAACAAACCAGTAAGGACAGCTTAATTTATACCTTGCCTGTAATACCAGTAGCCCATCTCACTTCCACAGCTCCATCCTTGAAGCCCATAACATTTCCAATGTGAGATAGGTAACATTTATCAGTGTAATCCTCTTGATCCCCACCACAGTCCTTGTCCTCAGAAGCAGCCTCCTCGCTCATGTCAATCTTTGTGAGCGGATAGTTTTTATCCGCTTGTTCATCAAACTGATTCTGGACCAACCTGAACACATAATCTCCAAAACAGTAGGAGTAATCTGGGTGCTCAGCTAGTTCATAAGCGCTCACAATTTCCTCCATCTGTTTTCCCTCGGAGTAATTTTGTTTAGGTGCAGGGATAGTGTTCCATTGCACCTTTACTGTATGCTCGTTTGCATCCACACCCTTCACGACACCCCATTTTTGGCTGCTAGACATGTGTGGATCATCGCAAGTGCCCTTTTCCAGGACAAACTGTTCAGGCCAAAATTCATGATCATTTACAACGCTGACTGGAACTAGTGTCTGTGAATCTAATCCCAAAGAGTGACTACCATCTTGCCACGCCACATCAACTTTGGTCCTTGTCTTTATGATAACAAAGATTTCATCGAATTTTGAATCTGCGTTTCTTCTCCTAAATCCTCTTCCTGATATCTTGGGTTTGTTATTCATCTCACAAGTAGATGCACTATGAAAATCCTGCTCCATGACAGCTTTATCGTCAGCAACTTGAAGCATACACCAGTCACCAAGCTGCCAGTTTACATGAGAGAAACATGACAACACATTCAACTTTTTCGGATCCAGCACACGTGGAGGAGCAGGCAATTTCGAATCACAACCCATGAGAACAGAGGCAAGCCAATCAACATACACCAAACCTCCTTCCACAGAACAAACAGTTCCCTCGACTTGATTTTCCCTCCAGTTACCGCATAACCATCTAGTTGATTTGGAAGCGGTTGAGAGTCTGACCTGCACTTTCTGTCCTGGATAATATGGGTACTGTGGATCTTCAAGTAGGTTTGGAGAAATGGGCAAGAGCTTCTCTTGATCAACAGCAGTGACCTCATACTCCGTTCCATCATCAAATACAACCATAACATGGTCAACCACTCTATGCACCCTTCCAAGCCATGGACCACAAACAACATAATCCCCCACCGAAATGGAGCGTATCTTTGATAGGTTATTGGAGTTAACATCTTTTATTATGTGTCCCTTAACACTCTCCAAATCAACGAACATATTAATCCCAACTACTCTGCCCATCTGCCCAGATGGATCTCTTTCGGAGCATACCATGTCTCCATATATGAATCCCCTCTCAAACGAGAGAAAATCGTCAATTTTCCCAATGGAAGCCTCCAGGCTGGACAAGATGCTGCCCGCATGCCCACCATAGAAAGATTCATTTTCATATTGATCCATACTACTACCACTCTCACTAAAACTCTCCCAATCCGAGTCACTGAGGATTGCATTCATCATTCAGATGCCTATGGGAAGATAACCGTACCTCTCAGTCCGATGTCAAAAATAAGAATAGAGGTATGTTTGCAAATCTATTTACGTTGATGCATGTGTACATGTACATATAAAACATGATTACAAGATAACACAAAATAAATCCAAAATCAAATGAATGAAAAGAGTACAGAGTCCGCGGTGCAGGATATCTCACCTCCACTGCAAAATGGGAACAGATAAAATTACAAGCCGTCTGAGAAACTTGGTTAATCTTCACTGAACTGCAAAACAAAGCATCTTTTTGAAATCAATTGCCATAGAAAGCACAAAAATCAGAACTAAGTACATTTTATTTCTGCAACTTAGGATTTGTTTGTAGTCTAACACAAACTAGAAATATGTTGGAAACAAACGATAAATGTAAATAGATAGTACAGTAGTAATGTCGATTGCATACCTTCCGGGACGGAATGAATCTTAACACCGTGACAATCTGAGCTTATCTTGAACTCCTACAGGGATGTGTCACGTGTGTAGTCTCCAAAGGATGAAATGATGATTATTGCCGCAACATCCTCTGTGATAAACAGATTTGCCGTACACTTTTCCAGTTGATATTAGATAGGGATATCTCCAGTAGGGTACTTTGACCACTAAAACTGGAGATCTAATGCCAAAGGAGATTTGCCCTATACAGGGAGGGATAACAGGACTCTACGAGGACTCCAAATGCCAAAGGAGATTTGCCCTACAAGGGTAACAGGAGTCAACAAAGGACTCCGAGTACCAAAGAAGATTTGCCCGATCGGTGGGGTGAACTTTTGACTACAACCAATTACCCAGAAGAACTTCAAAAGGGAGATTTTCTCAACTGCAGAACTGTCAATGGATTGCAACTGCCAGATGAGATCTTTCTCAGAGGTTGAGGTGAAGCTTGCCGAAATAGCGAGGAGAATGCCAAAGGAGATCTGCCCTAAAGAAACACTCGAGTTTGAGATAAATTGATGACAATTCAACAAAAGAAGCACTCTTCTCATCCACTACGAAAGGAAGTCAACCAACGAAAGGGAACTTCAGTAACTTTTGCCAAAGGAGATCTGCTCAACAGAGCTGAACTAGTTGATATAATATATATAGAGACATGCACACAGGAGATGTGTGCGTGTCTCTGGCCAAAGGAGATGTACCCCAAAAGGAAGTCGAAGTTTCTGTCAGGAATTATCTGCTGCCAAAGGAGGTTAGCCGAGCTGAACTAACCAACAGAATGCAGAAATGAGACCAACAAAGTTCAATCCACCCAACAGAAGTATGTCTTTACGCTTTGTTTACCGCAGTTCAGCCAAAAACTGCGTCATCTCTCAGACAGGTAGAACAACCTTCACCGAGAAAGATCTTGAGAGCTTCTATAAACAGTATGATACTTCAGCAACAACACTACCTTAATATCTGCAAAAACTCTTAAGAAATTTACAAAATAGCCACTTTTCAAGGCCAACAGTGATAAGAGCTTCTGTGAACCTGCAAGAGTCACCTTTCATTTTTAGTGTGAAAGTTAGAGGGGAAAAGGTTCGAGAATATGAGTAGATGCAGAAAACAGAATATGTTACTTTTAACTAATCGCTTTAGTTCCTCGTGCGTGAAAGAATGCCTCAAATTGTTAAAGATTTAGTATCTTTGTGAAACAACCAAACCAAAGCACTTTAGTATCGTATGGAAATTTTGCATCTTTAGCATGTGCTCTTTTTCTGGATGCGTATTGTTACTATTTTGTTTTTTGCTATCTTCTATAACCATTAACAAAAACCAGCAAAGCTTCATTTCCATTAGAGCAACTTTAGAAACAATAATTGAGAGATTAGCTGCTTCAGATTTGCATACCAATTGAGGATTTGAAAAAAGAGTTGGATTTTCGGTATCCAAAATCCATTTGAGGAGAATTTTGGAAACACAAGTAGGTTAAGGCTAGAAAAAGTGAGTGTGGTACCAATGTATTGAACTCATATAGGAATCACACTCCTACAATGCACCGGAAAATTTAGTGTGATACTGAGATCAATATATTGAATTCACACTAGTGTAGCAATAGTGTTATAGGTATCAAACTCAAGTTGTCTGATTCCTATATATAGACATCACACTCAAACTACTGTGGAATGCCCAAGGGAGATAAAAATTAAAACCAGAAAGAAGCTCTTACTCCAACTAAATCATTTGTGACAAGAATCAAACATCTTCCAACTAATAATTTCAAATTCTAGCACGAAATAAAAAAAGGATGCAAGCCATTTATAAATTATAATAACTACCAAAAAAACCATACTTTCTATAATTGAGACTTCAAATTGACATCCATACCATTTCTTCCAAACCTCACGTATCCAGAATTCCACATGCAACCCAAAAAGTATTAAATTTCCAGAGGAACCCATCAATTTCTGTATACAACTATTCACATGTCAACTTCCTTCTATCCCATTAACCATTTCTTCCAAAAAAAAATCACCAAAAGAAATCATGAAAAAACTGAATTGGTACACTAATCACTTCAAGAACTTCCAACCCAGAATTTTTCAATACCCAGTGAACTTAAAAGTCTAAAACTTTCTGAATATCCACTAAAAAAACAATCATATAATCAACAAAAACAAGTGTGTGCGGTGTACGTACCATTAGGAGCCTCTGAAAAGCAGGGGAAACCATGGCAAGAAAAAGTTACGAGTACAGCCAGTAATACTGAGAAAACATCAGAAAGCCATCAAAAGCTGACAAGAGAAAGTCGACCCAGGACACAATCCCTCGGAAGAATATCAGTCGTCTCATTTTCCGTCACTTTCTAGCACTTTCTTTCCCACGTTTTAGCTAGGAAGAGATGGGATTCCAGATACGGAGATGCTGCTGCTGCCCGGTTCGGACACATCCCTCGCGGCGTCGCCGAACCTCGAAACCATTGATGGGCACGGTGGATTGGCGCGCATGCAGAGACAGAGAACTTTTTTTCTTCTGAAATTTAGATTTTGGTGATGGCTCATTAATTTGGAGGGGTTGGAGTGCGGGTGGCAGCCAGTTGGATTATAAGACGTACGGCGAAAGAATATACCAACGGTATCGGACACAAATACTGTTGAAAGTACAACTAACTCACTGAACCTTTTTCTATCAAATTACCATTTTGCCCTTTTTTTGCTAGGAATGATTATGTATGGAACAAAGCTTGGTTGCTGAACAATTAGCGTTCCTGCTGAAAGCCAATGTGGCTTCTCCTTTCTTTGACACATGTTTAGTTCTTTTGTTTTTTTTACACAGAATTATCCAGCTTGAAAAGCTAATTGGACAAGTGTCAAGTTAGGAGCAGCATTAGCTTTAAGCAAGAACCGATGCTAATTGTTCAGCAACCAAACCTTGTTTATATGTAAGCCCTACATTCATCACAGACGAGGGTGCAGCCAGATTGGCTAGGCTCCCCCATATGCCCAAGTTCAATCCCTCTACTTCTATAGTTTAGATTATATATAAATAGTGCGGTTCACATAATAGTTACAAACATTAGTTGAAACACTTAGATAATTAAATTATAGAAAAAAATCCTTCTCGAAAATAAATTTTAATGTTGATTTTATAAAGGGAGATACACAAATGTAATAAGCATCAGAAGTACCTTTAGATGATGCAAAACACTTGTTTTGGTTTAATTTTAAAGAGGAGATAATATACTTTGGCAGCAGCCCATGTTTTTGGAATATTTTGTACAAAAAAGAAGAAGATTATATTCGATATGTTATGATTCGATCAGTATAATGGAGGGCTAATTAAGGCTTGACTAATGAAAAGAAAGGGTGAGAATTGAACTCTTGTCGCATGACTAATGTAAAGTGTGATGTTTTATTGTTTGCCGAAAAATGTGTAGTACTGGAATATCTCACATGCATACATCATGCATGGTATGTATAACTAATTCATGATTGTTAATACTATGCTCTGATGTAGTCGTTCACTCATAGTATATCACATGAATTCGTCAATTCACATAATAACCAAAGATGAACCATTTAAGAGTACAAAACTAAAAGGCTACGAACATGGTTCGGTCCTCTTCCAGGCAAAGTCTCGAAAAGATGAGCAAACTTTTAATGCCTTGCCGTAACAGCACTAGAAATTAGACATACAGAATGCTAAAAGTATATAGGCAATGGAAAATGACTAATTCCTAACTACCAGACCTTTATGTCCTCTACATAGTAAACTCTATATTTGCTTTCTCTGCGGCTACTTTCTCTAATCTTTTCGGGTGAATTATTTCAAACTGTCACATCCTTCTTGTGCTTTTTGATTTTTGTTTTTTGTTTTTTTTGTTTGTTTTTTTTTTTAATTTTATTTTTTTATGGAGAAATTATATTTGCATACTTGCATGGAATTTGTCTTTTGGTTGTTATGTATCTGCCCTAGATATTACTTCCGATTCATCCTAGTGTCCTCGGCGGCTCGTAAGGGACCAACCATGTTCTTTCGAGGTATAAAGATTTGCATTCATTGGTCCCTTTGTCGTAGGTTACCATTTAAAGTATATATACACATACATACATACATACATACATGAAGGCTCGAGCAATAACGGGTTAGTAAGTTAATATGACGTTAATAGCTTGTTGGATTAGTAAGTTAATATATATATACATACATACATGAATGCTCAAGCAATAATGGGTTAGTAAGTTAATATAACGTTAATAGCTCGTCAGTCCCACTTCGTAATAAAATTTCAAGATCCGAACTGTTTATTTTAAAGTGCAAAAAGTTAGTCAAATCAAACAAATCGACGAATACAATATTTTCTTATAAACTTGCAAAAAAATTCACAAGGACAATCAAACGGTAAAACGGTTTTCAATTTGAGTAATCTTTTGCACGAACGGTTTTCAAATGATGGTCTTTAAAATCTCATATCATGATATTTTGTTGGAAAATGAGCCCAAACGAGCAATTATAAGCCCCATAGTAACTTACTGACTAGTATATATATAAATATAATTTTTGTACACTCTTAATTCTATCATTTAATTTTCATTTATTTTATTCAATCCAAAAATTCAAAATTTACAAGAGTTCATATTTTTCAGCAAAATCATGTCAAAAAATCCGGTTAGTGCGTAATCATCTTATAATATAGACATATATGGTGGATCGTCTGGAAATGCATTGATGGTTTTAATTTGTATGTTGCGCATCTCATAGCTTTGATAATTTAAAAACCCTAGTAGTATATGCGCAGGAAGTGTAGTAGTACCCCATGGGATCAACAAGTTGAATATTATTGATTGATCACTCATGATAAATTCCCTCTGCACTTTTGTGTACATATATACATACATATATATATATATTAATTCAAATGCAATGTCATTTAGCACTACAACTCAAAAGAGCTAACTTGTATAGTAAATTACACCATCTCAGTAGCGTCTCAAGCTAATAATACAAAACCACATCATTACATGTTTTTATATTGCTAGCACAGAACGTCACCATAATGATGTACTTATATTATACAAGTCCTTCTTATAGTACTTAAAAAGGAAGAGACAACGGACTATGATTTAGCTCAAATATCTCATTCTTAATATAAATATATTATTATAGCAAAACAATACAACTTTAGACGAGGAGAAGACGGATCTAGGAGACGATTTTAGTTTTCAAACCTTGATTATTCGAGGGTGATGGTTTTGGAATAAAGTTGGTCCAGCAGTAGTGTATCCATACCGTTGAAGGTGGATGTAACATAATTTCCATCTTTTAAATATTTTAAGCCTTCAGAGACAAAAGCGGTGATGCAAGGATCACGTTCTTCCTTTCACTGAATGTGCGTTTCATAAAAAATATAAAATAAATAAATAAATAAAGGAAACACAAATAATAATCGAACTACATAAAATGAGTTGAAGTTTTATTATAAAATTAAAGGAAAACTAATGAAAATTGCTTGAAAACTTTGAGTTTTAACGATAAAGACAAAATAAAGGGTAAATTGAATAGTACCATGATTCACTTTTTAGTGTAAAAATGTGGTTTTTCGTTAAAGTGAACAGTACCAGAAGCTTTTCGTTAAAGTTCTCTAAAATTAATTAATCATATAGGAGTAGTTCAACTTCTTATAAGCCGTTATAAGATTGTTTCTTTCACCGATTTGAGATTATTTTACTTTCACATTCTCACATGCTCTCCACGTGTGTCGAATTTTCAACCCACACACGCAGGCAACACGAATTGAGTGACGTAAAGCACATGTGGCCGTTTAACTTCATATGTGAGAAACCTTTCTCTGGCCTTATAAAAAGGGTTAAAATTCATTGTAAAACTAATTGACCATATAAAGAGCAATTACGTATACTCATATTATGACACCATGCATGATTTCTTCATTTTGGTTATAGATGTGCAAACACATGCCCCCTCTATATATTAAACTGTCCCCTAGCACTACAATTGATATTATCCAAATCGAATGGTGTTTAGTCTTGAACATTTTGATTCGACTAACATGGATCAAAATCAATCGAGGAGATAAATTAGCATAGTTTATCATGAACACAAACTTGATATTATAATTAGTGGTCATTATTAGTCCAAGACAATCTTTAAGAAATTAAAGTTTAGGAAATATATTAAGCTAATAGTCGTCGGCCGGATCATATTCTGTTATAGTACAAAGACAGAGAGAATTAATTAACTAATGACATGCGTACGTTAATTTAAGATGGTATTAGTGGAGATTTATTTGGAGAATCCCTTATGCATGAGATGAAGTGGGGAAACTATTAAAGTGACAAAGAATTCCATTAGCATAATCATATTAAATTGAAAAGTGGGATACAAAAGTGCCTTAGGGAAAATGGCCAACTCTGTATACAAATATAGTAAGTAGTTGAAAGAGGATTTACAGGTGGCAAACAGAAAGTGCTTAATCCACTTAAAAAGCACTTTTATTCATGGAAGGGGGATATTCTCATATACTGTATACCTCTATAGCTGGTTCTTCTACCATCCGGACCAACATCAACACAAAAGATTAGACTTCACAGAAAAATAAATCATAGAAGTAGATTTGGTTGGGACTCTCTGGATCTCGCAGTTTGAAACTGATTAACTGCGTACTCTAGATCGTTCAAAATTGAAATCTAGACCTTTGATTTTTGTAAGATGGGCCAGTTAGATTGATTAATGGAGACCGTAATATTTAAAATGAGTGGTCAAATTTACTTGGTTCATCAGCTTCGGACTCGAGATTGAAAAAGAATCTCAATGCGGGGTTAGTTACCCAAATGACCTATTACAAACAATCTCCAGCTGTCCCCCTTAGGCGTTATTGCTTCTTCCACTCCCTCTTACTGAACACGTTTACAATTGCTATGTGCTTACTTAAAATTAGATCTCAATTATCAATTCGAATCATGGGTTATAAATTGAGATGTTCTCTTGTAGAGTTGAGATCTAATTTTAAATAAACATGCAAAATAATATGAGAAATTTCGTAGATGACAAATCATAAGTTACAGTCTCATAAATTATGACAAATTATGAGATCATATTTTATTGATAACGACATATCATAAGTTTACATCTCATAAACAGAAGGGAAAACCGGAAAAGAGAAAGAAAACCAAATTCTTACAGGCTACAAACTATTATGGTGGTGGGATTTAACGTAACTGGCATGCACAGGAATGCATTTTGAAAAGATCGTGGGACCTTAGACAAAGAAGTGGTATAATGACCAAAAGTGATGGGTATCATCCTGATCAAGTTTTGGGTCAACGAAACAGATATGTATATGTATATGTCTATGTGTGTGTGTGTTTTTTGTGAGAATTGCCATGTAATATATTTTAACGATCTGAACTGTCTGTCTTTTAGAACATTATTTATTTATCATCATTGAAAAAATTAGAGAAATCCAAAATCATGTCTGTCTTTTAGAATATGATTCATATATTATCATTGGAAAAAATTAGAGAAATCCAAAACCATTAAGACATACATTTTTAGTGACATTCATTTGTAGTGAAGAAAATAGACGAATACGATTCTACAAAGAAACCCTAAACACTTAACCTAATAGTCATATGGTTTTAGATTTGGAGATTTTTGGTAGATATGATATTTAAGGGAAGACCTAAAAGATAAACGGTTTGAATCGTTGAAATACATTATAAAATGAACCTTCAAAAACGTATGTAAAAAATTAAGTAAAGAACTATCACAAATCCGTCGTGTGTGTGTGTGTATATATATATATATTGCAGTTTGCTTAGTCTTCACTTACACCATTATTCGCAACGAAATTTTACATCATTATTTGAGTAATGAGAAGGATTCGAGTCTCGGCCTTCTCTCTCCATCCATGGATTATATAAGCTTATGTAAAATGAATTTAAAGCCAATCCTTCCTCTTAAGATGTTGGTTTAACTACATTGGCTACAACGGATGTACTCGCCCTATACACCTGAATTCAAATTCATTTCCCGCAATCTAGATTAATTTAAAACAGAAATCAAAAGACAATCCTTTCCCAATTTGGTTGCCATATATTTAGCTTCAACATAGAAATATACAACAATTAGACTGAAGAATCTGATTACATCATAAGGTAGCAACTAAAGAGATCGACAAAGTTTGAATTGACGTAACATAAAACCTAGTAGGGTGTGATATATACATACCTCTTTTTACTTCTCAAATAGCTTATTAATTTTTGTTATTCAATCTTCTTCAATTCATTCAATCCGATGGTCGGAAATTAAAAATGTGTGAAAAGTTAAAAATGAAGTACAAATCTATTAATCCAAAAAGGTCCGAAAGTGCCGCGCAGCTCGGAAATTAATGGTCTAAGTTAGTTTAACCTTAGTGATTTTTTTTTTTTTTTTAAATGTTGGTGGATCATGGATGTACTAGTCCAAATTAGAAAGCACTATCAAGGTTCCGCAAGTTGACCAAAAACAAATCACACATTAACAAAAAGTGAAGCTGCAAGAAGGTATTAGCTTAGTGTTTCACATACTCTTCATTCAGCTGAAAAGAAGGATACAACTTGAATCTTAATTTCGACCAATAAAACTTACAACTTTCGATTCAATCTAAGTTTCGACCAACATCCATATATGACACGAGAACAAAACAGCGACATGCCATACAAGGAATTGTGCAAGAAACGCTCTCGTGGTTCATGCACGAGTTGCATCATCGTTCACGTCTTAGAAGAGTCAAGATCGAGCACAAAGGAAAGATTACTTAAGACCATGAGGAACAAAACTGATTCAATCAGCTCAGGGTTTTTCATACTTTGCACTTCTAAATTCAGAATGGCGAAGATTTGTGACACAAATCCTACAACAACTACCCCCCGGGTTCCATTCTAAATTTTCTATTTTGAATGACATCCAAAAATGTGCATGGAGCAACAGAGGAATCTGATCATGCTCACCGTAAAAGCACAGCATTATGAACGGAGTGCCACTATTGCTAATGTTCAGCGATAGTGAACGTCTATCCTAAGCAGCGGCTGCAACCTTTTCCTTTTTCTTTCCAGGTACCTTTGAAGGCTTTTCAGTGACTACAGGCTCTGGTTTCTCAATCCCTTGAACATCAACTATCCTCAACTTAGTCAATTCCTGAAAAGAGACGCCAAGAAAAATGATAATCATTGTACTAAGACAAGAAATTGTGACTCTTCGGACAAGGGATTTCTGAAAATAATTACCTGGCGATGTCCTTTGGTTCGACGGTAATTCTTCCTCCTCTTTTTCTTAAATATAATTACCTTTGCATCTAATGCCTGAGATGAGAAAAAGGAACAATACGAATATAAACTCCAAATTTGAAGAGAAACAAAGTATATATATTGTAAAGTGCCAGTCAAATTCTTATCCCACTATTTTCGGCTATAAAGAATTTGGTGAAATTAACAATATGTGATACACTACATTAGCGCACGGTATACAAGTTATGAAGCTTGATTACAACAATGACCTTTTTCTTCTTCCGCGTTACAAGTTTAAGAAGCAGAGTTTCTAAAAAACAATTTGAAAAGTAAGTTATAGTTTGCTTTCTAAACCCTAAACCAGTTATAGTTTGCTTTCTAAACCCTAAACCCTTTTTCTTTCAAAATTTAGTTTCTTTAGACAACATAGGTTTTTCCCCACCCTCAGCCTATGGGGAAAAACCTCTCAAGCAAAAATAAATCTTCCATTGAAACCCAGGTATACACAGGGTAAGAAAAGAGAAACAATGCTGTGGTGTCACACTTACATGCTCCTCAACAACGGCATGAACTGCTGCGTCTGGTAATATGGGCCTACCGATTATTGTCTGACTGCTTGTACCCAGCATGAGAACCTTGTTCAATACTAACTGCAATAGACAACCATTCAAAAGAACAAACAATTGAGTTCATATATGAAATTAAAAGACTGCATCTACCAAAAATTTATGAAATAATACAAGACTTTGATCTTCAAAAAGGTTCTCATTTCGTATACTTAGCTAAGTTCTGAGATAGACATCCCAAGACCTATTACAAAACAACCCGGAAAGGATAGAATTAAAAGATAACAAAAACCAAATAACATCAAAATTTTAGTACTTCGAACTAAGGAAGCCCTCAATGCTGATCACAAAACCATCTTCCTAGTCTAGTATATTTACCAATACCGGTGCAAAGTTTTCATCTTCCAAGTCTAAGATCTCACCAAGGTATTCATTTCCACTTGTAAGCGGGCCATAACATACCAGATCAATTCATAAAGTTCACACATATCTACAACAAACAATGTCATCGTAACACCGAAATACACACACCCACAACAATTAATCTGTACCAACCTTATCATTCACTTCGCAGAATTTCAATTTTTCGGTAAAAATGCAGTCCCCATTGCTAACCTTGAACTGATGTGAACCAACCTACAACACACAAAATCACATTGATCAAAACCCAATTCTACAAATCCAACAGTCTCATTCAACGCCAAAAGATAATATTCCATTTCCACTACACACGAACCTGAACCACGGCAAAAACTGGCTCATAGGGCTTGAAAACCCGATCAGACCTCGGAAGCGGCCCAATCACTTGGTACCCAATGGCGGCAGCCTCCACCTCTTTCTCCTCTGGAGTATACTCTCTTTTCGAACCGCTGCAGCGGTACGCACTCTCGTCCTCACTGTCCCCAACTCCTTCACTGTCATCGTCATCTTCATCTTCATCTTCATCATCGTCACTGTGATCATTGTCTTCATTTACGTCGCCGATTCGGGGTTTCGAAGAGAAATGGCGGGTAAGCGAGCGAGTGGGATCGGGGTTGGAGAAAATGAGAGAGAAATTGGAGGTAAGGGATTTGAGGGGTTGGTAGATGGGGAGGATAGGTGGGGTTGGGAGGGAGTGGAATGAAGGGTTTATGGAGAAGAGGGCGGAGGCGTGGCGGGTCAGAGCTTGGAGGCCCCGTCGGGTCGCCATGACCGACGTTATGCTGGCCTTGGTTTTTGAATTTGGGCGTTTTTGAGATTGCCTTCGGCCTTTCAGGGCTAGGGTTTAAGCTTTCGCTTCGGTTTGGGGTTTTTGAGGTGGCCGTGGCCGATGTTCCGGTTGGTCACCGGGGCTGGTGTTTGGAATTTGTTGACTGAAAGTATTATTAGAAAAAATATTTTTAGATTTCAAAAGTATTTAAGTGTTTCAAGAATTACTTATATTTTTACTAAGGACTGGTTAAAAAAATATTTTCATCAAAAACACTTTCATTTATTTTAAAAGTACATCTAAATGAATGCAATTGCTTCTATGCGAAAGCACTTTTATTAGAGTTGTTATTATAAAAGAGTTAAAATTTGGTGTAAAGTTGACCCTTGCATGACGGCATGTGACACACCCCGTCCCGAAGGAGGGCGTGCTGGCCGTCACGTGAGAGTGACGTAACCATTTACACAGTTCGGAAGCTTTAAAAAAAATTTCCAATTACTAAGATAACACACCCGAGGGTGAGTCCTACTTTTGTGAATTCTGTCAGAACACCGTTGGATTCCTCGTGGCCACCAAAGCTCTGCTAACTTGAACCTGGAGGGGCGCAAAACAAAATTGAGTGGGTCAGTAAAACAAAGTTTTTCGAAAACTTTTCATTTAAAACATTTCTAACCCCTCACCGTAAAACCTGTATACTTTCCCAGAAAATAGCATATATATAAACATATATATAAGCAAAAATCTCAAATCTCAAACCTTTAACACTTTTCAGAATATATATATATATATATATATATATATATATATATATATATAACCATATGAAATCTCAAAGCTTGAATCCCAAATCTTTAACATTTTTCAAGAAAATCATGCCATGCCATAAATCAAAATATAAATCAGGTGAAATAAGGAATCAATCGGAGACCCTGCAGTTGGTCCTATACGATTAATTCGATAGCTCAATATCTCACTAAGCCGGAGTCACCACAGTGACCTATACGGCCCTACTCTGCACATCACTCGGAACTACGTAAGGTAGTCTATACGATGAAAGGTGTAAAATACGCTCTAGTGCTTCTCTCATCATATCATCAGCGCGCATATCTAAGGTCACCCACTAGTCGGAACCCCTCTAATGGTCTGTACGACTGGCATGTCGGAACCCTCACATGGTCTGTACGACATCCACCTACTTGGATCCAAGGCGAGCGTGCGGTGTGGTGAATAATATAAGCACTAACACCTAGGGTGCAGATTATGAGCTCAAACATCGAAACATCAATCAATTAAATGAATAATGAACTCACCTGACGTACCTGTGCCTCCACAGCACCATGCAACATGTATGCATCATATATCAATCATATAACTCATATGAAATTCACATTTTCCAAATAATTCTATGCATGGCATTTTTAAAGCATATCTTCATATAAATTCATTTTCTGGGAAAAATCAATAGTATAAAGGTAATACAAAAACAAAACTACCCACTCACCTGGAGTTCGCCCACAACTCCCTAGCACCGTACATCAAGGCGTCATGACGATTAGCGCCTAGAACAACAATCAAATCCAACCTCAGAAATTCTGCCGATAGAATACATAACTTATATAAGACACGTCACTACGTAGTTCGATCCGGATGATCTGCAATTCAGATTTCAAATCCGTAACTTCCAGAGGTCCACAATATACCTCTAGGACAACATCCTAAAATTTCATTACCATCCAACGGTCGGATCTTCGTCAATTTCCAAAACTAAGTGACGGTTAACATTCTATTTTATGAACTTACAACTTCAATTCCGGAAGATCCGTAAATCGGATTCCCAATCCGTAAGTTCCTATAATCCTCAAATATTACGTATTACAACGTATCAAAGTTTGATGACGATCCAACGGTCGGATCGTCAATTCACATTTTCACCTAACCACGAATCGTAACCAACTTAGGTTCAATTATTCAATTTACGTCCATCAATTATCAAAACAGAACCTAGAACCTTAATCACAAGCTAATAATGACATTGGCGGGCCATTGGCCACGCGCCGCCGCGGGTGGCGGTTGGCCACCCCCGGCTCGCCGGAAAATTCAACTATTTCCAAAAATTACCAAAATTTGCAGATTTGAAGATCTCAATGAGTAGAACAACTTTCATACCTGAGACCAAGGCCAATTTGGCCTGGAAGTGCTTCAATTTCACCAAAACCGTGAAGAACCCTAGAATTTGGGTGTTTCCAATTCGACCTTCAAACTTGTTCCAACGCCTCAATTACCTCTTGGGCTTTGTTCTAGGTCCTAAAGGAATGCTAAAGGTGTTAGTAATTGAAAGAAAACATTTCAAAATTTGGAGA
Organism: Malus domestica; assembly: GCF_042453785.1. Lineage (NCBI taxonomy): Eukaryota > Viridiplantae > Streptophyta > Magnoliopsida > Rosales > Rosaceae > Malus > Malus domestica. The sequence goes on along the minus strand of NC_091670.1, from coordinate 39,923,320 downwards.
ATTTAAACAAAAGGGTCGCGGCACCCGTAGGGGTGTTCTTCGCGAAATCACAACGAAATTCAATGATTCTTGGGGTGAAACGTGAAGAGGGAAGGCCTAGATGATGATTAGGAGTGGTACCTTGACTCAATTCGTCGGAAAATTGGACGAAAACAGCGAAAACCTGCCGATTTGGAAGCTTGGGTCGCGCGGGTCAAGGGTGACCCATTCCTCCTGTTCCCCCGTGCACCACTCTCCCTCCTTTCCCTCCTTTCCTTCCCCTGATTGGTCAGCTTCTTCCTCTCCCTTCTTCTGGTTCACTCTCATCTTCTTCTTCTCCGATTGGGCATTTCTGCCCAGTCTCTTCTTCTTTTCTGTTTTCTGTTTCTTCTTCTCATACACATACACACACCAAAAACCTTTCCCTCATCCCAGCCATCCATTTCATAAAAGAATTTCTATATTTTACTAAAATTATAATTCCTTAAAATTCCAAATTTCAAACGTTAATAACTTCTTCAATATAACTCCAAATCACGAACCGTCTGCGCCCACGCGTCCGTAACGACGAGTACTACGAGGATATGTCAAGAAAACAAATCTTAGATGGCACGACGCAACGATTAACCTCGAATGATGTGCGTGCCTCAAAGGGCATTTTTGTAAAATCCTTTATTAAAACTTTAAAAATTCTTAAAATTAGGGACGGGCTGTCACAATCTACCCACCTTACAAAAATTTCGTCCTCGAAATTTACACAATCTTTACAATCCATTAATATCCATGAAACAGCCCGAAACACATCTCTCTCATTCGATTCTTTGACTTCTAAGTAGCTTCTTCCACTGAAAGATTCCTGCATAAACTTTCACCAAACTCATAGTCTTATTTCTCAGTACATCATCTTTCTAATACAAGATAGGCACTGGCTCCTCATCATACGTCAAATCCATATTGACTTCCAAAGGTTGAGAAGGTATCACTCGTGAAGGATATGAGGTTTAATGTCGAAGTATCGAAACATAAAACATATCATGCCCTTTCATCGGCTCTGGAGGCAACTCAGCCTGTACGTAACTTCACTGACTCGTTCGATGATCACATATGGTCTGACGTTCTCATACTGAAGTAACATACGCTGACGTCACCAGTCGATCAATTATTATTCAAATTCCAACCTAACTATTTTGTATACGAGGAAGCTTGTCCACGAAATCCATAGTAATATTCTCTCATTTCCGCCGTGGAATGGGAAATGACTACATTAATCCAAAAGACTTATTTCTTTCTGCTTTAACCTGATGACTGATGATACGCCTACTAACATACTTCGCCATTCCTCTTTTCATACCCGTCAATAGTACATGAACGAATGGTATGATAAATCTTAGTACTTTTGGGATGCATTGTAGAAGTGGAATAATGTACATCGTCAAAATTGCTTTCTTTAATTCCACACCATTAGGCATAAACACTTTGTTCTTTTGCATAGGCTTGCCATCTGATTCTCTAACTCTAAGGTCCTTCTTTTTCCCGTTATTCCTTGCTTTAAATAAATTCTTGAATTTCTTCGTCAAACGCTCGAGTATCGAGTACGATCTACCAAATGGGTCCAACTTAGAAATTAGCAAGTAAGGCTTCTTCTCGATTTTTGATACTCAACTTTACTCCAGTAGATTTCAAATCCACAAGAAGATGAACATAGCAAGCGTACCAAGCATTAATTCTCACTGGGGTCTTCCTACTAAATGCATCAGCCACAACATTAGCTTGACCACCCTCGTCACACAATCATAGTCACTAAGCAACTCATTCCACCTTTGTTGCCTAAGATTAAGATACCTCTGAATAAACAGATATTGGGTACTCTTTTGATTTGTAACAATCATGCACTTTTCTTCCCATAAAGACAATGTCTCCAAATCTTCAAAGCAAAGATGATAGCTGCTAATTCCAAATTATAATTAGGGTAATTCATCTTATGAGATCCCAATGGCCATGAAGCATAGGCAATCATCCTACCATGTTGCATCAACACGCATCCAAGTACATTCAAAGAAGTATTACTATAGACCACATAATTACCACTATCGTCTGGGAGTGCGAAAACAGATGCATGAGTGAGGGAATACTTTACTTGCTGAAGCTCTACTCACAATTTTTTTTATCCCACTCAAACTTAACCTCTTTTCTCATCAATCTCGCCAAGGGCGAAGCAATAATTAAAATCTTGGACGAACTATCGACAATATCCTGCTAATCCGAGAAAACTCTGAACCTCAGTCACAGTTCGCAATTGTTCCAAATTCTCAATCGTTGCTACTCTTTTAAGAATCCATTTGAATACCTTAAGTAGATATAATTAATTTATCCAACATTAGCATTTGCTAAACTTAGCATACATCAACGTTCCCTCAATCTTTGCAACACCAACTTTAAATATCTAGCATGCACTGCTCTAATCTTATCAATCTCGTCAATGGCAAACAATAACAACCCGGTCCAGATATCACTGGAATACTTCCTTCAGCAAACTCATAAAAGTAGCAGGTGCATTCGTCACTCCGTATGGCCTCCCAACTTGAAATGACCATAACGAGTCCTGGATTTAGTCTTATGAACATCCTCACTGTTAATCTTCAACTAATATCATTCAGACCTCAAGTCAATCTCAGAAAGTACCCAGGCGCCTCAGAGCTGATCAAATAATCATCAATACACAACAATGGATAACAGCTCTCAATCGTTACCCGATTCAATTACCTAATATCAATGCCTAGCCTTAATGTCCATTTTATTCCTCACAAATAAACCGGAGCTTTTCCAATGTGATATAATAAGTTGAATGGAACTTTTAACTCAACCTGAACCAATCTCTAACATAGGATTTGTACCTAAAAACAATTCAATAATAAAACCCACATCTCTGCCTGGCGGCAATCTAGGTAAGGCATCTGGGAATACACCAAGAAAATGTCTAACCATCTTTACATCTTCCATACTATTAGGATCAACATCATTTAGCACCATATGAACTCAATATCTTGGCAGCCTTTTGATAACAATCTTCTTTGCTCTCTCAACAGGAATAATGGCATAACTCACTCCACTTTACTTACCCCCAAAAGTAACCTCTGGTCATCCAGGTCGACAAAAATTAACTGATTCCCCATAGCAATCTAGCTTGACACAAATATACATTTCCTCTACCAGAGTCATCTTGTCTCAGAAATCTGGGATCACTAGTAAATCTATCAATTCGCCTCTGACCAGTGGCAGTAAAACCTAAGCTGGGAAAATTAGCTCTAATTTCACTTCCTTTCAAGCTCTGAGTCCTCCGAGGTCTTTGATATGACGAATCTTTAACTTTATCGTCTTATTCTGATTCTCATTCCTTTCTTATTCCTCTTTACTCTCGCTGATCATATTCTCAAAGTCTTCAAAGCCCAACAACATCTCGTAAACTCTTGGTAAAAAGTACAATGGATAGTGGTCGCCAAAGAACGCAACTTCTTCTTATTATCCAGCCAAAAACGACATAACACCTCGACCGAATTAACAACATCAGAATGGAAACAAGGCAAGTCTGTAAACTTTCTATAATATTCATCCGTCGTCATTTTCCTTGTCTCACAATTGCAATTTCTTGTTTACTACCATCACAATATGCCGGGGGAATGAACTTTTCTTAAACAATTCTTTAAACAACTTCCAAACAGTTGTCCTTCCGATATCGTCGGATAACATTCCTATCTCCATCAAAATGCAGATTCATCACTCAAAAACTAGGTAATCATCTCGACCTACCTATCGGGAGGAAAATTCCCTTAACCTTGCATAATCTGAAACGCCTTTTCCCAATTGATTAAGCCATCAATCTGCTCCCTTAGGTCCTTCATATCCCTAAAGGGATTCAAATTTAACTTATAACCAGTCTCAAAAGGTCCCTTTAGATAATAGACTGAATCACAATGGCAATAGTTTCCCCCTAAACTACTATATCCGGGAAATTAGGCTCATCCGAACTACGTGGCTCGCTACGAGGCGGTATAGTTCTGACAGAAGACACTAGGAAATTATCAAGATGTCCAGAATTGCAACCTAGGCTCTGATACCAACTGACACACCCCGTCCCGAAGGAGGGCGTGCTGGCCGTCACGTGAGAGTGACGTAACCATTTACACAGTTCGGAAGCTTTAAAAAAAATTTCCAATTACTAAGATAACACACCCGAGGGTGAGTCCTACTTTTGTGAATTCTGTCAGAACACCGTTGGATTCCTCGTGGCCACCAAAGCTCTGCTAACTTGAACCTGGAGGGGCGCAAAACAAAATTGAGTGGGTCAGTAAAACAAAGTTTTTCGAAAACTTTTCATTTAAAACATTTCTAACCCCTCACCGTAAAACCTGTATACTTTCCCAGAAAATAGCATATATATAAACATATATATAAGCAAAAATCTCAAATCTCAAACCTTTAACACTTTTCAGAAATATATATATATATATATATATATATATATATATATATAACCATATGAAATCTCAAAGCTTGAATCCCAAATCTTTAACATTTTTCAAGAAAATCATGCCATGCCATAAATCAAAATATAAATCAGGTGAAATAAGGAATCAATCGGAGACCCTGCAGTTGGTCCTATACGATTAATTCGATAGCTCAATATCTCACTAAGCCGGAGTCACCACAGTGACCTATACGGCCCTACTCTGCACATCACTCGGAACTACGTAAGGTAGTCTATACGATGAAAGGTGTAAAATACGCTCTAGTGCTTCTCTCATCATATCATCAGCGCGCATATCTAAGGTCACCCACCAGTCGGAACCCCTCTAATGGTCTGTACGACTGGCATGTCGGAACCCTCACATGGTCTGTACGACATCCACCTACTTGGATCCAAGGCGAGCGTGCGGTGTGGTGAATAATATAAGCACTAACACCTAGGGTGCAGATTATGAGCTCAAACATCGAAACATCAATCAATTAAATGAATAATGAACTCACCTGACGTACCTGTGCCTCCACAGCACCATGCAACATGTATGCATCATATATCAATCATATAACTCATATGAAATTCACATTTTCCAAATAATTCTATGCATGGCATTTTTAAAGCATATCTTCATATAAATTCATTTTCTGGGAAAAATCAATAGTATAAAGGTAATACAAAAACAAAACTGCCCACTCACCTGGAGTTCGCCCACAACTCCCTAGCACCGTACATCAAGGCGTCATGACGATTAGCGCCTAGAACAACAATCAAATCCAACCTCAGAAATTCTGCCGATAGAATACATAACTTATATAAGACACGTCACTACGTAGTTCGATCCGGATGATCTGCAATTCAGATTTCAAATCCGTAACTTCCAGAGGTCCACAATATACCTCTAGGACAACATCCTAAAATTTCATTACCATCCAACGGTCGGATCTTCGTCAATTTCCAAAACTAAGTGATGGTTAACATTCTACTTTATGAACTTACAACTTCAATTCCGGAAGATCCGTAAATCGGATTCCCAATCCGTAAGTTCCTATAATCCTCAAATATTACGTATTACAACGTATCAAAGTTTGATGACGATCCAACGGTCGGATCGTCAATTCACATTTTCACCTAACCACGAATCGTAACCAACTTAGGTTCAATTATTCAATTTACGTCCATCAATTATCAAAACAGAACCTAGAACCTTAATCACAAGCTAATAATGACATTGGCGGGCCATTGGCCACGCGCCGCCGCGGGTGGCGGTTGGCCGCCCCCGGCTCGCCGGAAAATTCAACTATTTCCAAAAATTACCAAAATTTGCAGATTTGAAGATCTCAATGAGTAGAACAACTTTCATACCTGAGACCAAGGCCAATTTGGCCTGGAAGTGCTTCAATTTCACCAAAACCGTGAAGAACCCTAGAATTTGGGTGTTTCCAATTCGACCTTCAAACTTGTTCCAACGCCTCAATTACCTCTTGGGCTTTGTTCTAGGTCCTAAAGGAATGCTAAAGGTGTTAGTAATTGAAAGAAAACATTTCAAAATTTGGAGAATTTAAACAAAAGGGTCGCGGCACCCGTAGGGGGTGTTCTTCGCGAAATCACAACGAAATTCAATGATTCTTGGGGTGAAACGTGAAGAGGGAAGGCCTAGATGATGATTAGGAGTGGTACCTTGACTCAATTCGTCGGAAAATTGGACGAAAACAGCGAAAACCCGCCGATTTGGAAGCTTGGGTCGCGCGGGTCAAGGGTGACCCATTCCTCCTGTTCCCCCGTGCACCACTCTCCCTCCTTTCCCTCCTTTCCTTCCCCTGATTGGTCAACTTCTTCCTCTCCCTTCTTCTGGTTCACTCTCATCTTCTTCTTCTCCGATTGGGCATTTCTGCCCAGTCTCTTCTTCTTTTCTGTTTTCTGTTTCTTCTTCTCATACACATACACACACCAAAAACCTTTCCCTCATCCCAGCCATCCATTTCATAAAAGAATTTCTATATTTTACTAAAATTATAATTCCTTAAAATTCCAAATTTCAAACGTTAATAACTTCTTCAATATAACTCCAAATCACGAACCGTCTGCACCCACGCGTCCGTAACGACGAGTACTACGAGGATATGTCAAGAAAACAAATCTTAGATGGCACGACACAACGATTAACCTCGAATGATGTGCGTGCCTCAAAGGGCATTTTTGTAAAATCCTTTATTAAAACTTTAAAAATTCTTAAAATTAGGGACGGGCTGTCACAGCATGTGTTCGAATCTCGTCGATGATTAATCTAACATCTAATATAACAAAATTTATCGTTTGACCAAAAAAAAAAAATTAGTTTGTAGCATTATTTTAGAGCGATCAACTATTTAGACCAAATTCTATAAACCATATAACATATTGTTATTGATCAAATTATTACTTAAGTATTAATTAACGTACTTATTTTATGTTAATGATATATTTCATGATTTACAAATTTGGTTTAAAAATTAGTTTACCTAACATTACTCATTTAAAAGCACATAATTGGTTTAAATGTGTCTTCAATCCTCTGTTACTCATTTTTAAATCCAGATCCTCTACGAACCTCGCAATCCAAAATTAATGTCTCAAGTTATCTGAACAATTCAAGAAAGAGAGATCTGGTCGCTTGTATTTCATGAGATAAGCCAAAGAGATAAACTAATGAGGGTTGTAAAATTTGAAATAAGTGATCCGAAATCTAAATTACTCGATTTGTCAGCTCCGAAATAGGAAATCCAGAGAATGTCTCTATTCCTGTTTTTAAAGGCACACAATTGGTCGCTAATATTTGGGATTGGGCTACAAGGCTTATTAAAAGGACCGACAAAGTTCGATCAAATCCAGCTGTTGTTTTGGGCTTTATTTGGGCCACCAGAGACACAAAAATCCACAAATTCAAAATTCACCGTCTCCTTCCGATCTAAAGCAAAAAAAATTCGAAGAAACTTCATCCTCTCCATTTCTTACCACCAAAGGAACCAGAAAACGTCCACCAAGTTCTCTCTCCGTCTCCGATCATAAAATGGCCGGCCGGTTCGGCTTCTCCTCCTCTCGTCCAGGGGTGATGATGACCGTCACCAACACCCCTGCTGCAGAACTCGCTCTCACCAATCTCGCCTACTGCTCCCCCGCCGATCTACAGAACTTCGCCATCCCCGGCACTAAGCTCAACCTAGCCTCCGTCGGCGACTCCTTCGTCCTCACCGTCTCATATCCTTTTGATCTTCACGATTTCTGATTATCTTTACAGTTTTCATACAATTTTTCCCTGCAATCCGGCAATACTCGATCACACCCCTTTTGTTCGATCTTTCTTTGATTTGATTATAATTAATTGTGAAATTGTTACAATTTTGTTCGAATTTTTGAAAATTCATTTGCTTGGAGTTGGTGTGAATTTTATGTTGTGTTTTTTGGTGGCCTTAATTGAAAGAAACCGGTCATCCAAGCATACAGAGCGGCCACATTGCGCTAAACGCAATCCAAAGGCGGCATGCTAGGGTTTCTAGTGGCGATTCAGTCTCCGTTAGCAGGTTAGTCAGGCCCTCAATCAATTAAAGGATCACTGGCTCGGAGCTGAGGTTTCGATATTTTTTCAGGTTTCTAATTGTGTTTTTGAAATCCCTAATTTAGGTTTGTTCCGCCGGAGGATTTCAGTCTGGCGCTGCTCACGCTGGATTTGGAGTTTGTGAAAAAGGGCACTAAGAGTGAACAGGTATTTGCATATTGATTTGAATTTTACTTTATTGTTTAGAAATACAAATGCCATTCAAAGCATTGGGGATTCTGAAGAGCTTCCGCATTGTGTTGTAGGTTGATGCTGTTCGTCTGTCGGCCCAACTTAAAAAAAGATTTATCAACCAGGTTACTTGTTCTTCATGCTTGTTATGGCTTTATTGTGGATCGTATGCATATGCTTATTTGCACACCCGCTGACCAAATAATGAAACCAATGTTGTTCGAATTTCTAACATGATCTTCTCAAGGCAGGTTACCGAATTGATTACGTATATCATTAAATGAAGATTCCTTATCGTTTGAATGTGTGTATGAATTTTACTATTAAATTAAGGAAAGAATAAAACCAACTCATGCTAAATTGTTTTGGTTAGGCTGTAGTGGTCAAGTACTAATTCAATTAAAATAGATGCAAACTTCAGCTATATTTTGCTTGAAAAATCAGCTGTGTTCTTATTTCCTGACTTGCTTGTTTGATCCTCTCTCATTCAGTCCCCCCGCCCCTTCTTTCCTATCAGTATATATTACCTATACTGAAGGTCATGAGTTTTTGAAACATTGGGCCTTATTATGTGCAGGTCATGACGGCTGGACAAAGAGTATCATTTGAGTTTCTCGGGATTAACTACATTTTTACTGTCAATCAAGCAGCAGTAGAGGGACAAGAAAAGTCCAATAACGGTATTGAAAGAGGGATGATTGTGAATGATACATATTTCATCTTCGAGACATCAAATGCAAGTGGAATAAAGGTGAGATTTTGATATTAATCTTTACTTATTCCTATAAATTGTCAAATTATGTCAGACCAATTAGTTTTAACTGGTGGAAAGGACTGTATGACATATTTTAGTATCACTGTCTAGGCAGGCTAAGTAGATCCTTATTCTATGTTCAGAAAAAGTAACTTCATGTAGTTGGTAATGGTTATCAACTTATCATTATAGGTTTTTCATGACCATGTGTTTACAATAGGAAAAAACAAAATCATATATTAAATTGGTTGACTCACTTCATACTTGGTCGAGAAGGTCTTGCAATGACGAATAGTTTTGTACTTGCACCTTTGATCAATTTTTTTTTTAGCTGCATATATCAAAGTCACGATATGATGGCCATTTTCAGGAGAACGTTTTAAATAGTATATACATTATAAAATAATGTATTCAAATTTGATATTCTAAATTTTTTTTGTTCTCCAGATCGTAAATCAGCGTGAAGCTGCAAGTAGCAACATTTTCAGGCACAAGGAGTTTAATCTTGAAACACTTGGAATTGGTGGCTTAAGTGCTGAGTTTGCAGATATATTTCGAAGAGCTTTTGCATCCCGTGTATTCCCTCCTCACGTGACAAATAAGTAAGATAACTAATTCTTCAAACTGCACTGATATCTTTTTGGTTTATCTTTATACCACGCTCCTTAATGGAAGGACTTTGATGTTCCAGATTAGGGATCAAGCATGTAAAGGGTATGCTGCTTTATGGGCCCCCTGGTACTGGAAAAACTCTCATGGCTCGTCAAATTGGAAAGATGTTGAACGGGAAAGAACCAAAGGTTTGGAGCTTGATCCACCTTTTTTTCAATAATCAAATTTCTGAGAGTTGTCAATTGACTCAATTCTCTTAGGACTAAGAATTTGTTCTGTTCATTGGTCCGGACAGTTGAGAATTTATGAATGTTTGAATGATTACTTTTCTAAGTTTCAGCTGTAATTTCAAATAAGACTTACCAAATGATGACACGTGAAAGTTGAAACTGAGACGAAATTAAGTAGGTACTCATTGTAACAATATTGTATTCTCATTTTTCATAACAGGCTTAGGTAATGAATCGATTAAGTTCTGCCAGCTGTAAACATTGAACCATGCCGAATCATGATTTAACACATTATTTTGATGCTAGCACATTATTTTAAGGTTCCAAAGCTGTTTGAGCATGTTTGCAGGGTAATTGATGATATTTATATTTTTGTGAATTGTGCTAGATTGTTAATGGCCCTGAAGTTTTGAGCAAGTTCGTTGGTGAAACGGAGAAAAATGTTAGGGATCTATTTGCTGATGCCGAGAATGATCAAAGGGCTCGCGGTATGAAAAAAATATATATATATGTGTGTGTGTGTGTGTGTGTGTGTGTGTGTCAAGTGCACTTAGGTTGGTTTTTCAATAATTTCTAATGTCATCATGTCCTTAATTCCCCAGGAGACCAGAGTGATTTGCATGTGATAATCTTTGATGAAATTGATGCTATTTGTAAGGTATAATGATTTCTTACTCTATGCTATTTACTAAGATTCCTTGTTCACCTACTTTTGTTTCTTCTGTATTGTATAACCTCCAAATGCTTCATTATCACAGTTGCATAGCTTCAGTTGGATCAAAAGGTTTCATATTTTATGCTATTTACTATAACACATGCTTTATTCTGCAATACAGTCAAGAGGATCAACTAGAGATGGTACCGGGGTTCATGACAGTATTGTGAACCAGTTACTCACGAAGGTTAGTGAAATTTGCAATTGTGCTTATTAAGTCTTGCAAAAACTAACGAACTTTTCTAGGCCAGTATCTTATTTGTGTTCGTAAGCAATCTCATCAATATGTCTGAAACTGCTTGTTTTTCAGATTGATGGTGTGGAGTCTCTCAATAATGTTTTGCTTATTGGGATGACTAACAGAAAAGATTTGCTTGATGAAGCCCTTTTGAGGTGCTCCTCTCTCCAAACCCTTTTCACAACATGTTTATTTAGTAAACATCTAAATTTTGTCTTTTTCTTGTTTGTAGGCCAGGACGTTTGGAAGTTCAAATTGAGATAAGCCTTCCTGATGAAAATGGTCGTGTGCAGATTCTTCAGATTCATACAAACAAGATGAAGGAGAGCTCTTTTCTTTCCCCGGATGTAAACCTCCAAGAGCTTGGTATGTGCATACGTGACATGCTTGCCAGATCCTTATTAATCTGTTACTTGGATGTAATCTTGGCATATGCATAAGATTACATCACTACATATAAAAAGTTTCCTACTCTTTCACCTTTTATTCAATTCCTCTGTTTCTTAAAAGTTGTAACATCAGTAAGACTTTTTTACTCAGGCTGAGTAGGGGTATAATGTTTTTAAAAATCAATGACCTTGATATTGGAATATTCTTTGATAGTTTAATGTTCCAAATTGTTAATGCATGAAACTTTAAGAATTCTGACAATAATTTGAACCATACCTATGTATCCTTGAAGGAGATGGAGGGGTTTGATTATATCTTTCATGTTTGCAGCTGCTCGTACGAAAAACTACAGTGGTGCAGAACTTGAAGGTGTTGTTAAAAGTGCAGTATCATTTGCTCTGAATAGACAACTAAGTTTGGATGATCTTACCAAACCAGTGGATGAAGAGAGTATTAAGGTTACGATGGATGATTTCCTCCATGCACTCCAAGAAATTGTACCTGCATTTGGAGCCTCCACTGATGACCTTCAAAGATGCAGGTATGGCTTCAGATTATACTTCAGAACAGTGGAGTAATAGGAAATGTGGCAGCTATTTATCTGGTTTCGTCATTTTATTAAATTACACCATGCTAGCAAGCACAGGCCCTAGTAAAAGTACAGAAATCTTGACTCTGGTTTTAAAATGAAGTCATGCGTTTTTTGGAAGTCTGAAGCCAATCTGGAGCCTATTAAAAATTTTATTCATATTTTATTTTCTCATGGTTTTGTCGCTTGGTTTCTAGACTTAATGGCATGGTGGATTGTGGTGATCGACATAAGCACATATATCAAAGAGCTATATTACTAGTGGAACAAGTTAAATTGAGCAAAGGAAGCCCACTTGTTACTTGCCTTCTGGAAGGCCCGAGTGGCAGGTATGCATGGTTGTGTGCATTTTTATCCTATTTTCATTTGCTTTTTGTTTACTTTGAGCATTCTGAACTTTACCCATCTTGGACAGTGGTAAATCTGCATTAGCGGCTACTGTTGGGATCGACAGTGATTTTCCCTACGTCAAGATTGTAAGCTCCCTGATTATTTGTTTCACTTTACATATTAATATGCTTTTCAAGAATTTGCAGTCTTCAAATAATCAATATTCTTTTTATTCCTGTTACAATTTTTTTTTGAATTTTTAATTGGATAGGTCTCGGCTGAGACAATGATTGGTCTTCATGAGAGCACCAAATGCGCACAAATTGTAAAGGTTTGTATTGTCTTCTTGCTCGCTTATAGAGATGTCACTTTCATGTCTCAAATATTCAACTTCCCAACTATTGTAAATTATTCAGGATTCTGGGATGATCTGTTTGTTAACTGAAAATCCTTTTGTGTATACACACGCATATGGATGAATGTCTTTTGTTTTCGTTTCAATTTCTGTTATTTCCTGAATAGGTTTTCGAGGATGCATACAAGTCACCATTGAGCATCATTATCCTAGATGACATTGAAAGGTAATTACTGCTGCTTTAAGTTTAATTGACTTTTGTGACTCGCTCGTCTCCGAAAATCTTTAACAACCATTTATCTTGAATAAATTGGTCTTTTTAATTTGCTTTGCAGGTTACTGGAGTATGTTGCTATTGGTCCAAGGTTTTCCAATTTAATATCTCAAACATTGTTGGTCCTACTTAAGCGCCTCCCTCCTAAGGTTCGTCATTTATCCTCGACTTCATTGAATATTAAAGACACCTGTTAGGATATCTGTTAGCTGAGTCTATACAATGCCATACTTTTTGGAACGTGATTACATTTTTTTTGCATCTCTGAAGATTATGGAGTTTGGATGCCCATAATATTTGTTTTTAACCTCTCTCCTCTTCAGGGGAAAAAACTTCTGGTATTTGGAACAACAAGTGAATTGGGCTTCTTAGATTCAATCGGCTTTTGTGATACCTTTTCTGTCACTTACAATGTACCCACACTAAAGACGGAGGATGCAAAGAAGGTAACGATACCTTTGTTTCCATTTTGGTTATTTTTTCGGCTTTACATTTTCAGCTTTTTTTGTTTTAACGTTGTTGGTAAGTGAATGTCCTCGCCTTCCAAATATGATTCAGTGAATGTCTATCACGATGTTAGAGCAAATATGTTGTAAACTGATAAACTTTGAACTTCGTACCTATATCCTAATTTCCTGGCATTTTTCTAATTGTAGGTGCTAGCCCAGTTGAATGTTTTTGCTGACGAAGACATCGATGCGGCTGCAGAGGCACTGAATGATGTAAACTTTGACATCCTTAATTTTCTTCATCCCTTCATTTTTTTTTTTTAGTTTTCCGCTGTTAATATCCAACTTTCATCTATGTCACTCTCTAGATGCCCATCAAGAAGCTCTACATGTTAATTGAGATGGCAGCCCAGGGTGACCAAGGAGGCTCTGCCGAGGCTATCTACTCCGGAAAAGAGAAGATAAACATCACTCACTTTTTCGATTGCCTTCAGGACATTGTTCGGTATTAGTTTTTATTGCATTGAAAACCACAGAATTCTAATACTTCGATAGTTCGATTAATCATTCACATTCTTATGTTTTAGATAATCCCTTCGACATTTCGATTTTTGTTTTTGTTTCGAGTTTTTGTTCTTGAGGAATGAAGAGCTTTCTTTTTTCACAAGGTTAGTGCCTTCCCCTGTTGGGATCAGTTCTTGGTTGTATTGAGTTGTATACTGAACAAAAGGTCTTTAGGCCTTGTAATTCTGAGTGTAGTCGTATTGTATAGTTCGAAGAAAACATGGAGGATTATACAATGCCATGATTATTATTTGGTCGTGCTTGATTTTTGTTATTCGTTCTTTCGACGACTTACGTGGAGAATAATACACTGCCATGCGTAAATTCATCTGCACAGATACAACATAAATAGATTGGGATGTCAAGATGGCGGTGAACCTATTTCATGTAAGTTATTCTATGTTTCTTTGCTGAAAACAGAGGGAGACCAGTTAGTGTACTAAGAGCATGCATGACATACAGTCACAGGGTACGATTTAATTGAGTACTGTTCTCTACGGCCACTGTTGAGAATATGCTAAACGTGTTACATGGTTATTTTGTCTTATAATTCTAGGAATCCTCGCCGGATCCTCTTTGGGAGGATTCCAGGAATTCGTAAATTGTGTTCGTTCATCGTACATCGTGCGGTCAATTTTTGTCAGATACTGTTTGTGTTTAATTTTAAATAGGGTAAATCGTCAAAATGATCCCTGAGTTTTGCATAACTCATCACTTTGGTTCCTGAGATTCTAAATCGATAAAATTGGTCTTGAGATTGTCCACCATCCATCATTTTGGTCATTCCGTTAAAAACTCTGTTAAAACTCCCGAAGCTCTTGGCTGGAAGTTTGCGCAATTTTCAAAACTTCGTAACTCAATCATTTCTCAACCAAATTCAACCCATAATATATCAAAATGAAGATAGGAAAGTGTAGAATAAGATTATACATATTTCAAAGTCCATTGGTTGCCAAAGATGGCCGGAAAATAGCCTCAAGTTGACAAGTCCGAATGAAAATTTGAAAACTCGCCAGAAACTGGGTAAATTTTAAACGTTCATAACTTCTTCAATACTCAACGAAATCAAGTGATTCAAAAATAAAAATCACACTTCTCAACGAGACGAAGAGAATGGTACCTTTTTCGACGGCTAACTCTTTGTGGTTTGGACGGAACACAGCTGATTTGTTAGAACGTTTTCCGGCCAAGTTCGTCGCCCCCAATTTCTCTACGATGAACCTTAATTCTTCCAGTTCGTCGATCTCATCGATCGCAATCCAAAATTTTAGTTGTGTGGGGCCTATGAAGCTATAGCGTGACAATTACTTAGTTTGGAAGGCTCTCTTTGCTTCAATTTCCAGACGCTACAAGCTCACTGGCATCGTTGATGGTTCCGAGTTCTGTCCACCGCCTTATCTTCTTGATCAAACCGGTCGCACTACTGGAATTCCTAACCCTGCCTATGAAGCTTGGTATAAGAAGGATCAGAATTTCCTTATTTGGCTTAACTCTACTCTTTTGAAGAACATTCTGTTTACTGTTGGTGTGACTTCATCTCGTGATATTCGGCTTAATCTTGAAAATAGATTTGGAGATGTATCTGCTGCTCATATTCATCAACTCCGATCTCGTCTGCATTATTTACACAAAGGTGACCTTTCGATTTCTGAGTATCTGCAACGCATCAAAGGTATTTCCGATGTTTTAATGGCGGCTGGTTATCCGGTTTCTGATCATGACCTTATTGATGTCATTCTCAATGGTTTATTTGATGAATATGAATCTTTTATTGACTCTATTATGCTGAGAATTTCATCAACCACTCTGGATGAACTGCATGGTTTATTGATCAACAAGGAATTGTTCATGAATCGCAAAAAGAAAAGTGTTGTCTCTTCCTCTCAAGAACCTTTACAGGCCTTTGCTGCTCAATCTCACGATTATTGCGCTAAAATAATCATTTGCCACAATTGTTCTGAAATCTGGGAGGAGTGTGAAATTGAGCAGCATAAGCTTGTGGAAAGGAATAGTATTGTGGTGTAGGAAGGAGAAGACCCTGAGATTGAGCAGCAAAGGCCTATAAAGGTTCTTGAGAGGAAGAGACAACACCTTTCGTTTTGCGATTCATGAACAATTCCTTGTTGATTAATAAACCATGCAGTTCATCCAGAGTGGTTGATGAAATTCTCAGCATAATAGAGTCAATAAAAGATTCATATTCATCAAATAAACCATTAAGAATGACAGCAATAAGGTCATGATCAGAAACCGGATAACCAGCCGCCATTAAAGCATCAGAATACCTTTGATGCGTTGCAGATACTCAGAAATCTAAAGGTCACCTTTGTGTAAAGAATGCAGACGAGATCGGAGTTGATGAATATGAGCAGCAAATACATCTCCAAATCAATTTTCAAGATTAAGCCAAAGATCACGAGATGAAGTCACACCAACAGTAAACGGAATGATTTCTTCAAAGAGAGAGTAGAGTTAAGCCAAATAAGAAAATTCTGATCCTTCTTATACCAAGCTTCATAGGCAGGGTTAGGAATTCCAGTAGTGCGACCGGTTTGATCAAGAAGATAAGGCGATGGACAGAACTCGGAACCACCAACGATGCCAGCGAGCTTGTAGCACCTGGAAATCAAAGCAAAGAGAGCCTTCCAGACTAAGTAATTGTCACGCTATAGCTTCATAGGCACCACACAACTAATATTCTGGATTGTGATCGATGAGATCAACGAACTGGAAGAATTAAGGTTCATCGCAAAGAAATTGGGGGCGACGAACTCAATCGGTGTAGGATTCAGAGGAACAATTTCAAGATGCATAGGCGAAGAAGTTGACGATGCCATTGCTGAGAAGAAGAAGAAATTGGAGATCGAGAGAAAGAACTTGAAGATCGAATCGCAGAGAAAGGAAGATCAAAAGGCGGTTAAGCAGAGAGGCGAGTGATACCAAGATAGAAAGAATGCTTTATGTATTTCATTTCTTAGTAAGGAAGTAATTACAATTAAGTTTATATACACTTTGCTAAATAAGCTTAGTGACTAATAACATTAGATTAACCACTAACATAGTGATTAGTTACAAAACAGTTGTAACCAAATTTACAACTGTCACAACAAACAGAAAATATCTAAGTATGAGGTGTCCCTTTAAATTTGGATCACATCCGCCGAATATGCTGCCCTAAACTTTGGCCGCATACGGTGGTTAGTTATGTCCCAACTCACCGACCACACATGAGAAGACTAGTGCCTAGACCAATCGTACATAAATGTCTATTTTTCATCATATTTTGTTTCCCGCATCTCTAATCTCTCTTATCATTTTTTGCTTAAACAAAGAGAAAATTGATCCAACTTAAACATCTCCATTCTCAATGTATAGTGCTATGTAATTTGGCAAATTAAGGAGAACACAATATGCGATCATGTTCTCCAACATAACTTCCAAGCTTATTGGATGTGGTAGGCTGATCAAAATTTATAGTAACTGAAAATATTTGAAATCCTAAAAATCAAAACCCTTATATATACCAGGCCAACTTTATATATATAGTTATGTCAATTACCATGGGCATGTTTAATCCCAATGTTCACAATATTTCAAGTCCACTGGATTATACTTATTCTGCCATTAATCTCTTTCCTTCAACAAAGAGAATGAGATTCCAAGAAAGGAAGACAATCAAAACGGAGGATGCTGGCGCAGCCCGATTTGCTGTTCGTCGTGGTGTTGCTCGGCAAGGGGACAATAAAATGGTAACAATGTCAATGTCCTCCTCATCTGTTGTTGCTGATGAAGCAGAAAAGCCTGTGATGGCTTTGGAGCTCTCTGCGCTGGTGACTGTAAGGAGACCTCTGAAGTCAAATATCCAACACATGATACGTCACTGGTTTGGCGGCAACCATGACCATTCCAACCGGGGTGTTGTTTTACAGCTTGTCAGTACTGAAACTGAACCAGGTAAAGAAAGCTTATTACTTGATCTCATGTGTGAGCCTCACTAGTTTTATACGTCTTATGAAATAAAGCCTCACACCTGAATGAATACAAGTGGTTAAATTAAGAACAAACGTACGCATTACTATTTAAGATGATATATGAAATCAAACACAATTTAACAAATTATTAAGTACTATTGCATCTGTTGGTATGCGGATTTTGGATTTTCTTTTCTTTCTCTTATGTGTTTGTTTTTGTTGAAACCTCATTTTGGCTTTTCCCCGTACAACTTGTTTCAAACAAAGAATCAACGAAGCCAAAACTGAGCTACGAAGCTGTACTAGATTGGTCCAAGGATCTAAAACTGGGAAGTGCTGATCAGAAAAGCACTTATCAAGTTAAATTTATGGTGGATTCAAAATTTGGGATGCCAGGAGCCATCACAGTGAGTAACAGATTTGAGGAGGAGATTTATTTGGATAGCGTCAACATAGAAGGTGTTGTGCATATTGCCTGCAACTCTTGGGTTCAACAAGCTGATGGGTCCTCAAAAAGAATCTTCTTCTCTACTAAGGTACATACACACACACACACACACACACACACACACACACACACATATTACAATACCAAGATATATATTATATTTATATAGATCATATACTCATTAGTCCGACTTACACCCGTTCTTTATGTTAATCTATGTCACTGGTAATGTGTCAATATCATTGTAGCCAACATGCTATCTAGTATCAATACATTATGTGTCTGTTTAAAGAGCAGATGTTATGCACAAAAAATTTATGTATAACTCAAGGCTAAAAAATTTATGTGACTTTGTATGATATATGTAAATGTAATTTTGCAGGCTTACCTACCAAGTGAGACACCAGCAGGGCTAAAAGAGCCGAGAGAGATGGAGCTAGAGCAGCTGAGGGGTGATGGGAAAGGACTTAGAACGCCATTTGATAGAATATACGACTATGACACCTACAATGACATCGGAAATCCAGATGAGGGAGTTGAATTCTCCCGACCAATTCTTGGAGGCCACAAGAATCCGTATCCTAGACGTTGTCGAACCGGACGCCCTCCAACCAGTACAGGTAAGGAGAGTGATTGACTGGTACCAGATACCAATGCACGTATATGGCACATTGTCAATATTTTATCGTGATTACCAACTATCGACCTACATGATAGAGTATCAAAACAAAATATCGACAATGTGACTGATTTCCCTAGCGAAACAATAAAAGGGTAATTCAATTGTTTTGGGCCAAAAAAGGGTATTCAACATTATACGATTATTTTTGACATACATGTCTATGCAACAGATGAGAAAATAGAGTCGTCGATAAACGAATCGACGGCATTTTACGTGCCGAGAGACGAAGAGTTTGAAGAGTCCAAGATGCAAGCTCTCGAGCTAGGAAAGTTGAAGGGAATTCTCCGGCATATAATTCCTACCCTTACAACCATTTCCGGCGACAACAAAGTTTTCAAGTGGTCCTCAGACGAAATTGGTTTGTTTAAAGACACGTCTTCACCAGAGCCTTTGAACAAAGTTCAAGAATTCCTCAGATTTGAACGTCCAAAATTGTCATGTCGTAAGCATCATATTATTTGAGTGAACATGATCATGAAGCCATGAATGTTTCTAAAATCTCACTCCAATTTCAGGGGCAATATCTTCCGGGTTGGAAGACGACGAATTCGGACGTCAAGCAATTGCCGGCATAAACCCTCTGAGCATCGAAAGGCTCACGGTTTTCCCACCTGTAAGCAAATTGAACCCCTCCATTTATGGTTCACAAGAATCGGCACTCAAGGAGGAACATATAACAGGCCATCTCGACGGCATGTCCGTACAACAGGTACGACGACGAAGGAAAAAATAGTTGAAAGACATGGATTACTTCATACGTAAAACACATGAAAGGTTCACTAAAGTGCATAAATGGTTGTGTTGCAGGCATTAGAAGAAAACAAACTGTTCGTACTAGACTATCATGACATTTTCCTTCCATTTCTGGACCAAATAAACGCTTTCAATGATCGAAAAGCTTATGGAACGCGTACAATTTTGTTCTTGACGTCAATGGGAACGTTAAAGCCTATTGCTATAGAACTCAGCTCTTCTGCAACCAACTCAGTTTCACCATCTAAGCAGGTTCTCACTCCTCCAGTTGATGCTACAACAAATTGGCTTTGGCAGCTCGGTAAAGTCCATGTATGCTCCAACGACGCCTGCGTTCATCAACTGGTTCACCACTGGTATGCACACCGATTACCTTAATTTTTTATAATATGCAAACATGCCACAACCTGAAACTTGATGACTGAACCAGGTTACGCACTCACGCCTGCATGGAGCCATTCATAATAGCAGCCCACCGGCAGCTGAGTGTGATGCATCCAATTTACAAGCTTCTCAGTCCTCACATGCGGTACACCTTGAAGATAAATGCAATGGCCCGTCAGTTTCTCATCAACGCTGGAGGGATAATCGAGTCTGATTTCAGTGCCGGTAGATACAGCATGGAGATTAGTTGTGCTGCTTATCGAGATTGGTGGCGCTTTGACCTTCAGGGCCTTCCTGCAGATCTGATCAGAAGGTTTGGTTGAAGTTCTCTCAATTTATATATCTATCATCACTGAACTGTAAATTCTTCATCTCCAGCAGTGCGCAGCTTACTAACTTCATCATCATTTCTGCATAGAGGAATGGCAATACCGGACTCTACCCAAGTCCACGGGATACGTCTACTGGTCGAAGATTACCCTTATGCAACGGATGGACTCCTCATATGGTCGGCAATGGAGACATTGGTTCGGACCTATGTCGATTACTACTATCCTGATGCAAGTGTGGTTCATTGTGATACAGAACTCCAGGCATGGTACAACGAGTCAATCAATGTAGGCCATGGCGATCTTCACCATGCTAGCTGGTGGCCGAAACTCTCAACTCCAGATGATCTTATCTCCATACTCACCACCATCATTTGGGTCTCATCAGCACAGCACGCAGCACTGAACTACGGGCAATATCCATATGGTGGGTATGTCCCGAACCGCCCACCACACATGCGGAGACTATTGCCGCAGGAGCATGATCCCGAGTATGTTGCTTTCATAAGAGATCCACAGAAATACTTTCTATCATCCCTGCCAGGTTTATTTGAAGCAACGAAGTACATGGCTGTAATAGATATCCTTTCAACGCACTCACCGGATGAGGTATATATCGGGGGGAGAAAAGACTTGTCAACCTGGTCAGCTGACACGGTGATCACCGAGGCATTCTACAGATTTTCAATGGAGATGAAGTGCATTGAGAAAGAGATTGAACAAAGAAATGCCGACTTAAACCTTCGGAACAGATGTGGGGCTGGAGTGTCACCATACCAGCTGCTCATGCCAAGCTCAGAACCAGGGATTACGGGCAGAGGAGTGCCGAATAGTATATCAATCTGAGGTTAATGAAACAAACAGTAATTTCTCAACTAGATTTCTAGCAGTTCAGTACTCCAGTTCATGAGAAGAAGCAGATTTGCAATCCCAAATAGCACAATTCCAACAAAAACCATAATGCATCAGGATTATGCAGATACAATCACGGCTACAGATACCGGCCAGAGACGAAAAACTCCACCACTTAAAACCCCTTTAAATTCCTGTAAATCCAAATTCCGATTTCAACACATTTTAACTGCCGTCAAGATTCAAGATACACACACTTATGAGCATCAGCTGATAAGTTCAAGCCTTCAAGGCAATGTTTTATCAGTCACCAAGTCATATGCTTTAATATAAACAAAAACGACACACCTGGGCATAGCCAAGTTAGCTAGAGCAACGTACTCGCCCAACTACACACGAGTCCGGATTTTCCTCCCGCAGTTTCAGCTTCGTTTAGATTAGAATATCGCTCGAATAAACATAAATTGCATGGCATATGAACAAAAATGACCACCAAAGGATGATGTGTTTCAACTTTCATTATCCACAAAGGTAAATATTTACAACAAAGATGACCAATATTCCACTAACATGTGACCGAACCAAAAAGCAAATTAACAACATATAACAAAAAAAGAAGCCGTAAATAACGAGGAAGAAGAGGGGCTTAGTCGTACTTTTCTCTCCAGGAGAAAACAAGGAAGAAAACCCAAGACGCAGCCAGCAAGACGTCGCCGACCGTCTGCCTCAGCCAGTCCCAGGCGAGGTCCTCCACCCGCCGCTCGAAGTAGCACCGCCACAGAGCCATGAAAACGTGAAGCACCGTGCACCCCTTGGCGAAGAAGGTCTGGAACTCGCGATCCTTCACGAAGGAGACCATGAGCAGCAGGAAGCCGATCGCGAAGAGGAGGAGGCCGGAGAAGGAGTCGCAGGTCCGAATCAGGAGCTGGTCGTGGGGGGTGGACCCCATCAGCTTCTGGGCGGTCTCGGTCCCGTGCCCGAAGGTGTAGACCTCCGTCATGTAGAACATCATGAGGGCTCCGCAGGATATGGCGATTAGGGAGTGGAGGAGGCAGATGACGAAGAAGGCCGACGACGGCGCCGGCGATGACATCGATCAATCGGACGGCTGGGATCGAGTTATCGAGGTGTCGGCGCCGGCGATGACATTGATCAACCCTTTGGTTTCTGAGAAATTGGGAAGAAGGTGAAGGAGAAAAATAATTAATTGATAACGTTTTTTCAAATTTATTTTCTTTTTGGTTTAATTTTTAATTCAGGAGATAAAAGTGAAAAATGTGTTCTTGGTTTTGTTGTTGATACGGTGATGAGCGAGTGCAGCAAGGATAAGGATCCAGTGGGACCCGGATGGGGTCCATTTTGTCTTGGGATGGAAACGTGGCGAGATCCTAGTGGTACCGACAGATTCCAACTGGGACCTACTGTTTCAAATCGGTTGATATAAAGATTAAGACCTAGTTTGGAAGTGAGGTGCTTAAAAAAAAAGCACCCATGAAAAAAAGCTGTGAGGGTTTTAGGTGTTTGGTAAACTGAAAAAAAAAAGGCTTATTTTGGAAGCTGCTGTGAGAATAAGCTGAAATCAAAGGAAAAAGCTGAAGCTGCTATTTGTAGCTTTGAAAAACTGGCTTTTTTTCAAAGCACACGGAGCTACAGTGCTTCTTTAATGAAAAGACCCACTATTAGACTGCTTTTTTTTTTCCAAAAGCATTTTTACAAAAAAGTTTACCAAACACTCTGCTGATTTATTTCACAGCCGTTTATTCTCACAGCACAGCCGCTTATTCTCACAGCAGCTTTTTTTCAAAGCACAGCAATACCAAACCAGCCTTAAGAGCATCTTGTCTACTGACGGACCAAATAACAAATAAACAACACCTTTGGGTTTGAAGATAGGGTGGTGTATCCTTACGTTCATTTTGAGAGGAACGTATGAGAGGTAAAAACGGATCAGAAGATATTTTTGAAGAATCGTCCTGTGATGACCTAAAAGAAAGAATGATCCTTCAGTTCATTCTATTGCTGGCTATGTAGAGGTCGATAATTTTCATCCTCTTTCTTCTCTTTTACGTATTTATCATGAGATTTTGAACCAATTCAAATACTCTCAGCTCAAGCATATTTACAGAGAAGAATTTTGTTACATACCAATTGGAGCTACAACATTGATAATTTGATATGGGCTTTTGTTTTCTCGAAGAACCACCTATTTGGATTGGTGATTTTTTGTCTACTGATATTTTAGGAATTTCTAAAAATCGTCTGGTTTGTACTTCTCAGATAGTGTTTTTGGGCTGTTCGAAACCAAACCCCCACCAAAAAAATTGAAATAAATTTTCAAATATAAAATTGTACGATGAGCTCACGAACATAATATGCGTCGTCTTAACTTACTAACTGGTGTCCACGTGTTTGATTGACAGTAGAAAAACACAAATGTTGTTTATCTTGACCTTTTCAGATTAAGAATTAAAGACAAAAAAAAAATATTGATTTTTCAAATTAAGAGACATCTACTAGTATATAATTTTGGGTGGGGGTACAATGGTAATTAAAGGACAAAATGGGCCATTGCACATGAGGGGGTATTTTGGTAGCAAGCCATATTTTTCATAATTTATTTGGAAAAATTATACTTCTATATATACAACAAAAAATTGAGTAAAAAAACTGAGACAATATTCCAAAAGGTAGAAAGAATGAGGAGAAAGCCGCTCCATGTTGAAGCAGAGCTAGGACACTCTCATCTTGCACAAATCCTCCGTAACCGCCGCCCCCACCGCCGTGAACAAGTTTCGGAAGGGGGAGGTCTAAAGAATGATGTAACTTTCTTGAACAAAACTTTTAACTTGAATCGATGTCTCTAGCACCGGCCACGATTTTGCGGTGACGTCTAGAGCCCGACCTTCTATCTCTCCCACGCCTTGGAGGCCTCTTACCTGGGGCTTTTACAATGCTCTCGGGTGAAGTTTCGGTTGATGGTTTAACTGGTGGTTCGTTACTTAAAGCTGGGGGTGACGGTGGTGGTGGTGGTAATAGCGGTGGTGGAGGAACAGCCTTAGGAAGAGGAGGAGCCATGTGCTCCAATACATCTCTATGATATTTCTGTAGACAGTGAAAAACACACACAAAATGCATCGAGGAACATGAGAAAGAGAGAATCGAAATGCAATAGCACCCAGAAACCCCCATACATCCCTCCCAAAGGGAAAAAAACCCGTACTTCCAAAACATATACATGCATACCTGAACAACAAAATTGCGTCTTTCACAGTCGTAGAACATATTGATAGTCCAGTTTGTCTTTTCGCGAATGTGGTCTCTCACTGTGGAAAAACTAATCTGATCCCTGGAAGTAAAACGATCAACTTCATGGAACCAAAGACAAGCGGCAAGGTTGCTGATAGGGACATGCTCCCTTATTATAACACATCCTTCAGGAACGTCTGCAGCAAGACCAAAACAAGGAAACTTGGTAAAGCGAAACAAACACGAAATGTTTTAACAGAGTGAAAGGTCCACCTACCACTTGTAATGGGAAGCTTTTCCTCAGAATATGGGGTCAAACCTTCCTTTTTGTAAAATTCAACCTGAAAGTCAATAGAGGCATTGTCGTATTTTCCAGCAGCTTTATTTGCCTCAGCTTCAGTAAACACGTCAAAGCGTTTATAATGTCTAGAAATCGCAAAAGTTGCATTCTTTCTCCACAAGAACCTGAAATATAGGTTAAATTTAAAGGATGTATCAGCATGAATGCTTGTAAAACCAGGCTGAATAAGGCTTGGCGTAAAAGAGCAAAGCCCCTTCCGTGAACTGGGAACATAATTGCTTTTCAATCTGATGTTTCGTATCCAAATGATAGGAGTACATAAATGGACAGGATCTAACATAAGTTTAGTAAGACTCAAATATCTTGTCGTGTTTGAGGGGGGGGTTTCATCCGTACTGGAGGATCATTTTGATTTTATTCGCACAAATGTGAATGGTGGGGCAAACGTAAAGGACAGTCAAATAGGGGAAAGAAGCTTTCAGGACTCAAAGCACTAACTGGAAAGCGATTTTGTAAGTTAAGCAAAGCATATGATAATATATCAATGTGCCACAGTTAGACGTGGTTGTAAGCAGCAAAATTGCATCTGAAAGATGTAACCAGGAAATTGAACAAAAGATATCATATTACAAATGAACTTGTTTGACAACATTACTATGATGGTGGTATTTTGCATCTGGACATTTGGATGTTTCTTCGAAGCAGACTTGCCAAAATGTTGAACAAGACACTGATGATATTCCATACTCAGGGTAATTTTCGAAAAACAAAAATTACGAAGACCTATTTATCATGATAGAAAGTGAAAGACTAAGCTGTAATTTTATTTTATTTTTGGGTGAAAAAAATAACCTATAAATAAATTAAGATGGCTAGATATTTGTGAAACTTTCAATCAGATATACCTTTCAAGAATTTGATACGGATCCACGACAAGTTCAAGTTTCCCATCAATCCATAAGGAAAAACGGGCATTAGGAAACATCCTATGCACTAAAAGCTTAGGAATCTGCAAAAGATGTAATCTGTGTCAAAGTTATGTCAAGGTACTAAAAATGTACATAAAACACAGCATTCTGCAAAGAAAGCCCCATTATCTTATTGACACATTTAAATGCACGGAAACACAACCATTCACACTATACTCATTTTTTCCTTTTAGAGAAGCTGAATGATATCTTACATGTTCCCAAATAATTTTAATGTCCACTTAAGATCTAAATCTTGCACAACATGATAAACACCTGTCTACAGATAATTCATAACCAAAGAGCCAATTCAGGCAACTATTCCCAAGACAACTCTACTCTAGAGTCGATAAAATTTGCTCACAAAAAATTAGAAATCTTACCTTCCCAGTGCGCCTTCCATCCGTGTAAGGAGGGTTATGCACAACCACAGTTCTCCATATACCAACTTTCCTATCGCCGCCCATTTTCCCAGATGTTCTCAAGTAAGCTTCTGTCACATCATCTATAAACATGTAGAAGCAAACGGT
This sequence comes from Malus domestica, assembly GCF_042453785.1. Taxonomy (NCBI): domain Eukaryota; kingdom Viridiplantae; phylum Streptophyta; class Magnoliopsida; order Rosales; family Rosaceae; genus Malus; species Malus domestica. The sequence goes on along the minus strand of NC_091670.1, from coordinate 39,897,095 downwards.
CTCCTTGGAATAATCACTAATGTTCCTTGGCTGGTTTATCTCATCAAAATTTCCTGATGAAAACAAATTCAATTGATAAGGAATCCACCAATATATCTAACAGAAAGTTGAATTAACATTATACTGCATATTACCAAATATAGCCGATGCAACAACCACACCATTACACTGCTCCATATCATTTAGGTCAATCTCATCCAGATCATATCCAGTATTCCGGCCAGGTTTACTTCCTCTAACAAATCTGATTGATGCTCAAATCCGTCAAGCAAAATGCACAGTATACTTAAATGAGTGAAGGGCCAATGGAAGCTCATTACTATAAGACTAACTAATTCAAAAAACAAAAGTCAGGTCTGAAAAATAAAAACAGAAAACTTGACCAAGGTAAAGCAAAAAGGAAGAAACACATACCCACAATGCACACTCATTGACTCTCTTATATCATATGAATCACTCCTTTGCTTCAATGTAGGGTATCCACCAAACTCTGAGCCTCCAAATTCTGTTTTTCTAGATAAATTTTCTTCATAAATGTATGTTAAATTCTTCAGAACTGGAGAATATGAAGGGACCTTGGGCATCAAGGCTATGGCTTCTTCCACAGGAAGGTAACATACTGGACAAGCTGAAAAGTAAAGAAGGAATAAAACTCAGCAACATCACATGAGTTGTTAACCTATCTCAGTGCCAAATATTCCTGCCATCTTTAAGTTTAAGTAACGGAAAAATAGTTTTTTCCAGAGAAGAGGAAAATCTAGCATAACCAAAAACAAAGAAAATGTAGAAACTTACGTCGTGGTCCAGTTCTTTTTTTATCTGCTGGTGGGGGAGGCAAAGTGAATGTATTACATGGATGTCCAGGAGGAAGAGTGTAACCCAGAAAAACAGCAGGAGGAGGAGGAGGCAACGCCAGCGAAAAAGTCATGTTGTTACTTTCAGGTCCATGTTTTCGCGAGGATTCAGAAAAACTTAAAGTGATGCTGTTGTTAACACTAATGTTTCCGACACTGACAACATCTTGTCCGTCTTCACCTATATATGAGCAGATAAGCGTATATTACTTACACAAGGAAACATCTTTTAGTCTAAGAAATGAACTTAGTATGAGGAATTTCGACTAAAAGAAGATTTTTATACTACCAGATAAGGAAGCCAATATTAATGCAGATAAAAATTCATTCCACACTGTCATACTAGAAGTATCTCTTGAAAATAATGGTAATATAGTGATTTTCCCAGCATAATTTACAAAAGCTGTGCGAAATGCAGTGCTCGACTTTAAGGTTAGCTTAATCAATTTGCTAAGACTAATCTTTTGCTCTCAGTTGATAACTAGCATTCGACCCAATTCACTTCCCCAGCTTCAAATTCGAACTCAATCAACTAACACAGAAGAATAATTATATCCAAATCAACTAGGATCAACTCAAACAACCCAATACCCTCATCAACAGATACAACTAAAACAGAACCAAATTAACTTATAAAAAAATCAAACATGCACAGGAAAACGAATGCCGAACCTTTTCCAACGTACAAAACCCAGACAAAAACCGCTGCGGAGATGAGGCAGAGCAGCAGCATTCCAACCTTCTTCCGGCCGGCAAACTTGCAGATCCAGTGGAACAACCTCTCCTTCTCCTTGAGCATTTTCGAAGGCTTACGCGCAGATTGGATTGGCAACACTCCGTTGATGCTGTTGATGTTGTTGTGTAGCTGTTTATCCAAAGAACCATAACTCCCTGATCGAATCCCCAATGACCCTCCAGTCATTGTTGATCCAAACCTTCATGTGCCCCTCTCATCTCCCTCCTCCTCCCAATCCCAGCCCAATCATTCAAAAATCTCCCAAAAACCCAGATTTTTTTCTCGATCAGAAACCCAAAACTTCAACGACCCAACTCACCAAATCGGCCCCAGAATCAAGTTTCACTCCCAAATTTCACTGAATCGCAAGCTCCCCTGCTGCCCAATTGCACTGAAACAACACTCAGAACTCAGCGTTTCCAAAAACTCTCCTTTTTTATTGTCGAATCCAAAAACCAAAATTCAAAGTTGGGAAATGACGAGCAAGAACAAAAATGCTTCTGGGAATCGAGTTTTGCAGAAAACGAACAAAATTTTGCTCCAATCACTGAAATCAATGAAATTTGAACTCTGTCAATGGGTGGAAAATTAGGGATTGGTGCATTCGGTTTGTAGGGTTTATACTTTATAGCACAAATCTAGGCTTTTATGAAATCTAGTTTTCTTGTATGAAGGAATCTGGGATCACAATTTACATACAAATCAAAGTTCTTTTTCCCTTTCCTTTTTATTATGCTAATTTTGAGGGGATGATTTTCCGAAAAAATTCTTGGGATTTATATATCTTGTCCAAATTTGTGGAAATATTTTAAATGAAAGCATGGGAATTTATGATTGCCTAACCTGCGCCATGTGCCCGATGTTAACAACCAGACGCCGTCACCTTGTCTCACTCATGCCGTATTCATCTTTCGGGCTGGCCTAAGCTCAAATCGAGACGTTTAGCAATGTGAGATGGTGTACGATATTTATATGTATTTAATATAGTTATTATCGACGATCAACTATAATTATGTGAATATATGTATTTGACGCAACTAAAATCTAACTGTAAAACTATTGTTTACAGCTTAATACTTTTGGTTTCTAGCCTTCAATTGGTTAACCACGTATGCTCCAAGACATTGCTAGAAAGGACAAAAGATATAAACCGATGCGTTCAGTATAGTGAGATCATGCGAAAGATAAAAACTCTTATAACAATCGTGTAATAGGAAGAAGATACTAAGCCAACATGCCAACTTCTACAACACCTTAACCACCACTGGGTTAGGAGGATGATTTTAAACTCGTATTCCACATAGCAAGTTTTGTATTCGATTCTTGATATTGGTTAGGCTGCAATGTCTCTGTAAGTCATCCAAACCGCTGCCAAAAAAGTAAACTGTCGTAGCGAGGTCACCAGCTGCTCCGAAAACTTCCACAATCACATTGACATGTCAGTAACAGTACAATTATTTACTTGTGCGCAGTTTAATGGTTGAGTACCAAGTACAAACTTTTCCACCGGAAAAACAGAAAGTACTTGTCGAAATTGGAACGTCAAAACTGTCCTCCTTGGTGGGGGTGGGGTTGTGCTAACAAGGTTGTTTCTTCCTACTTGGTTTGGCTAGAGTGTGCTATGACGTTTCTGGGAAAGTTGGAAAATCCTCTCAATTATGTAATGGGTGATGAAATCTTGACCATAAGATAAAAAGTTTTCAACATACAAAATCAGATGCGTCTTTTTCTGTTTTTGCGTATACGAACGTTCATATCTGTAATGTTTTCAATTAATACGTCGTCTCATATAACTATGTATCGATAATAGAAGTATATGTGCTAGGCAATACGTTTCTCGATCTGTTACTTCTTTGAAAAGTGGACAAAGTGCAAGACTCTTCTAGTTAGTATAGAGAGTTTACCTTTACATTCGAAGTACTGTGTTTGGTTCGTCTTTTCTCCAATATTGTGAATTTGGGCTTCAGCTTTTCAAGCCACTTGTCATGCTAGTACTCAAAGGGAGCATAACTTTCATTTGATGCAATCTCTCCTCTTATTTATTTTCGTTTGATTTGGAAAGTTTTCAATGCTCATAAATAAGTTTTCAAAAATAAAAAATAAAAATTCAATTCAAATTAAAAAGTCCAAGTTGCAAATTGATTAATTTGATGCAACTTGGATAAGCACAGTAGCCAAGGTTTAAAACATTCGTCAAATTCATTCCTTCCAATTATTGAAAGTTAATAGTGACATGAATTAATTAGAAAAAGGCCACCACTAATCACTGATTATCTATATTACTATGCAATAAATAATGGTTGGTTTTAAAATTAAAACACGTCTAAATCGTTCCAATCCCTTTACGAGACACGTAAGTGTTGTGTATTGTTTTTTTTTATATACATTCGATATTATCTACATTAATAGGTGAGAGAGTGAGCTAAATTTCACAATCAGTAATTATATTAATTTGGTTTAAGTTCATCTTTGTTGAGGTTCAAATTTAAGACCTTTTACATACAAGCAGTGCTTAATATATCACTATCTGTGAAAATATCGATGTACAATTGTGTGAAAATATCAATAAATATGTTGATATCGGTTGCCTTCAATGGAAATTTGCTAAAAAATGTGGACATTTAAAATAACAGTTTAGGGAATGTCATATGTCAATTTGTCAATTTAATCGATATGTTTAAAATATTGATAAAATCTGTTAATTTTAGTCAAAAATTAAGAGTTTCTCCAATATCTTGTGAATACTTCGCTCCCCTTTCTAATATTTCTTGGATTTTTCCGATATTTCCACATAAATATCAATGAAGAAATTTCAAACATGACTTGTATTGTTAAATAATTGAAAATCATGTGCCAAAACTTTCCAATGTGCTTCCCAATAGGCAATTAGGGACCAGGCCAGACCACGACTTCGCCACCTTTAATCAATGCTACTCCTCTCCGTGCGGCTGAACCACCACGCCAACGGTGGCAGTGGAGTGGACCACTTGCTTGGTGGTGCTAGAGATTGTCATACGCATGGCTATGACCCATGAAACCCTATGGAGTCTCGTTTTATCTGGTCCGATTTATAAGTTCTTAACTTAGGAGCTCATTTTTTTTTTTTTTTGAACTAACGATATTATCTACATTAAGAATAAGGGAGTGTGTTTAGCGTTACAATGTGCTAGCAATAATGTGGTTCAAACTCACTTCTGGCGATAATCGAATATAAGATCTCTCACCTACAAGTGAAGAATAATTTATATATTTTTTCTGTGTCTCTCGAGCTCCCTTATCTATTTATATTTATTTTTATTTGTCAGTGATGTATTCAGTCCTATGACTATAAAAAATATATACAATAATAAATATAGAGTACTGAAATTATATAGCAGATTGCAAGTGACCCTTTATCATAGTATAAGAAAGGTGTTAAGCTCTTGCATGACGACATGGGTACGAACTCTGTTGGTAGTTAATGTAACGAAATTTATTATTTGACAAAAAAAATTATATAGCAGATTGGATAGGTCAACGTCGGCCTCATACATGGATGGACTGGTGCAATTTGAGTCTCCAAAAATTGAGAAACTCTCTCTACATTAAGCCCCGATTATTTTGTAAATGGGCCTATGGCCCAACAGTAGCTTAAAGTATGTTTTTATCTGTTAATTTTTTTTTTTTGGGACAAACAATATGGATTTTTAATTTTTACAACTTCCAAGTATACTCTTACAACATGCTATAAAATATTACAACATAGTATCGACCTTACTATTATAATGTAACGTAGTCGCATGCTTATGAGTCAAATTTGAGACCTTCTTCAAATAAAGTAGAGACTAAGTGTCGCTAGACCAACTAATCATGTGTCTATAAATATGAGTTAATATGTAAAATTAAGTACGTCGGGACCGAAAATCTATTAATCGAACAATACTTAAACTCACACTAGGGTGCACCGCCTTGTCCAACCTTTTTATTGTGCACATATTGTAATCAAAATTGCTCATTTTTTTTCAATTTGTCGATATACGAAATAAATGCACCCGAGTATTTATCATATTTAATTATGCAGGTAATGAAACTAAATTATCATGATTTATGTTGACAGTCAATGGTGTGACTTTTTCCTGAATATATTGTATAACTTGGTGGTTGCATCGTCCATATCTTGTGTTTGAGTACCGGGAGAATTTTCCTCCAAACTTTAGTGTGTTTCCAGAAGGAGAAATGCATGTGGCACAATACAGAGGCAGACAAATCATCTTCCCCCATTGGACTACTTTTCAAAAGTTCATTAAACCGTAATTTTTTTCACAAGATTAAATTGTGAGTTTGAATATTTCGACCAATTTACTACTAAGATGGTAAACGGATCGTATTTGTTGTGTTCGTGTCATACTTTTTATTTTAATAGATCATCTCGCGTCAAACTCATTATCTTAACTGTTTTTTAACAGGTGGCTGGAAAACAATCCAATTCATTAACGGACCGTGTCGGGTTAACAGATCATACAAGAAATTATCATGCCTAACGTCTAAATCTGACAAACGTTATCGTATTAGTTCTTAACAGGTGACTCGATAATGAACTGTTATTTTCATATCGTTTCGTGTCGAAATGGGTGGTACAAAAAAGTTATCCAGGCGTGCATGCTGGTAACATTACCTCCTCCGTCTTCTTAACAGGGATAGTGCCTTCGCATTTTTATGTGTAGTTGCCATGTATTTCCTACGTACCACTACTTATACCGGATGTTGCATGTACACCTGGAACGCCTACTTGCTGGCTAATCAATCAGCACGTATGATTGACTATTGACTTTTTTACTCATTTACTTCAAGGCCATTCCCTTATCGAATCTGTTTACTTGCATGCATATGAATGGTTGACTTGCAGCCAGAGAGAGGCAAGGAAAATTCAAGTATTTAAAGTAAAGGTGTAATTGAATTAATTCAGTAATACAAGTGTTTGTTGCATTGGACAGAACCACCTCAGGGCCAGGAGCGGATACCCCCACTCAATTGTTTGGTGAAAAAAAAAATTGTAACATTAGAATTAATTCTTTTATGTGTTACTGCCATCATTGAAAGATCATTTTCGGCCATGAAATTTTTTAAGATCGACGGATGAGAGATCAATAGATATAAATGATAACATGATTATTTTTATAGAGAGAGATATATATATATTGGATTGTATTGATAATGAGGTCAGTGGCGAAGTTAGGAATTATCGAGGGGAGGGGCGAACTTAGAAGAGTGCAAATTTAAAAAAAAATGGCAAACCAACGAGTGATAAAACATAGATTGTTGCTAAATTTTCTTGGCATGCGGATGATGTGGGATTTAGGTTGGCAAGGTTTATTTTGGAGACAGTGTCTACAAATTGTTTCACGATAATTACGTGGATAATCAAGCATTCGACGTCTATGTCTAGGGTCTTATAGTATCGTTCTATTACGTAACTGTATAATGGGAAGAAAAAAAATCTTAAGACTTTTAATCCTAGAGCAGACTAGGCTAATATGACTAATAACTAATCAAACTAACAATTCAATTAATCAAATGTCAAAAATTATACAAAATTATTCAATAAACAAAAATTCAATTCAACTAACCAATATAAATAATCATATACATTATTCAATAATTCAATTAATCATTCAATAATCAATAATTCAATTTTCACCCTAAACAATAATTTCATTTGTCAATACCCAGAGAATTCATATCAATTATTATTAGTATATTATCATATATTCTAAATAAAAATAATCAATTAGGGTTTGAAATAATATATATTTCAGAAAATAAAAAATATACCTCAAATTTGGGAAGGGGCTGCTGGCGTGGTATATGGAGTCTGGCGTGGCGGCTGGAATGGAAGGCCAACGGAATAGGGTTGGATGGCTTGCTGGGAGCCTGGGATTGGGCACACTTTTGAAAAGTGAAGGGATTTTATTGTTTTGGGAAAAGAAGGTGTGGTGGGGGGATGAATGGGAAACTGGAACCGGTTGGATGGGAATGGGGACCAGTGGTCCTCGCAATATTATTTTTTCTATTCATATAACAAGTAAAACGACGCCGTTTAGTTTAAAAATTATATTTTTTTTACGAGGACCAAAACGACGTCATTTTGGCCTGGATTTAAAATTTAAAATTTAAAAACAAAACCCCTGCGCACTGGTTGAGGAGCAGCGCAACAGCATGAATAGGAACAACACCATGTTTTCCAGATTCTGGCCGAACCAGAAGGGCTTAGGACTCGCTCCTGGGCTTGTTTTCCGACGAGCGGAGGGGCGGTCACCCCTCCTCTCTCCTATGTAGCTTCGCCACTGAATGAGGTTGTCATGTAACGCTTTCAAAGCATAAAAATGCGTTGAGAGATAATGTAATATGTTTATGAAAAACTTTATGGATTAATATATCAATGTTTTGTTTAGTACGTTTTTGAGCATTTTAATTTATGATTTTGTTGTTTGAAAATCCTTCAATCCATACAGATCTTTGACTTCGTTTCTGATGAATTATGTGTTAACTTCAAATCATAATTATAAAGTAAAATAAATCAATCAATTCCTTGCTCACTTTTTGGTAGAATTTGGTTGAAGGAGAAAATTATAAAAAAATATTATCATTGTTATAATATAGATATATATATATATATATATATATATATATATATATACTGTAGCCAATTAGTTGTCAAACCCATGTGGTGTGTTGGTCATGCAGGCAAATATGCGTTCATAAGAGTAACTCCATCGTTGCAAAAGCCCCCTAAGGCAAGTACTATTGAATAGTATCCAATGAACAGTAATTGCTTTTTGCATCTTCATCCCTACACTGAATAACCTTGACAATAGGCAATAAAATATTAGTATTTTTTATTTTATAAAATAATACAAAATAATTTTATTTGTAATTTCGGATATGATTTTTAATCGGTATCGTTATAGCACGTGTCATTAAACAAGAAATTACAACCCAGAGTATTTGAGAAAATATAAAATTATGGTGTAAGTTGGAAGATAATGATAACATATTTATAGAAAAATTAAAATTATTTTTCCTTTTTTTAAAAAAAAAAATATTAATTATTTACTTTTTTTTATTAATTTTTAAATTAAAATTTTACATTTTTTTATTAATTTTTTATTGTGGCTGATGTCGCCTTGACGTCAGCCTTGAGTCATGTTGCCTTCGGGCTCTCGGGCTGACAACTCATGCCGAGCCTCTACCTTGAGCCCGGGCTTAATCTCCAGCATACGCTGGACCAAGTTGCTCGGGCTTTTCTGGCCCTATTTGAGAGCCAGTCCATCAGGCTATTGCCTACGGTGGAACTGCTCTAACTTCGATCTGCATCACCATTTTTCTGAGGTGATTTACATCACTATTTAGTTGTCTGTATTGTGTATTTTATGTAATATGTATCCGGATTAACGGATTTGTTTAGAGAAAATACTTTGGCCTAATTAAGAAAAAAAATATCTCAAAGTTACACTGTCACTCGATCTTATTATTGTGATATATATAGATGAAAATGTCAAATTGATTGACAGTTTAACTATTCATTAAAAGTAATATTAGGGAGATTAAATTTTATAAACTAAATGACATGAAAGTTGATAATTGAATTATTACTTAAGCGTTGATAATCGTGTTCATCCCTATTGGTGACACATCATTTAGTCTCCAAATTTTGTTTTTCTAGCATTACTCATTCATTAATATTCTCATATTGATCACACAATAATTAAGTGCGTTTACTGGGCAAAGTGAATTAAAACGTGTGTTGTAAGAAAATGGATCACGAACGGTCACCCTTGAAAGAACTCTGGAATTTCAGAAGTTGAGAGAGAAACTCTCGTTTCTGAATTTTGTATTGAATCAAAGTTGTTTATTACAAAGCAAAAGAACAGATTATAAAGACATATTTCAAGAAAATGAAAAGACAAGCAACAATAAATCTTCATTGAACACGAAAGACCCTTTAAACGACTCGGACCGTTTCTAAACTGTTCGCATTATCAAGCAGTTTCTTTATTCCTACGTCATTCAGAGAGCAAAATCTTTATGAGTACTAGGTACACAAATCACCTATAGTATATCGTTCTATGTGTTATACTGATTTAATAAGGATGAATAACATGATCTAAACGTCTCCTTCTAATATATATTAATAAAAATCAAATACATGTTATAATTTTAATAGAACAATAATTTCACGTGATCATATTTCAATTACACTAAACATTGCTGCTCCGAAGCAAATGAGACATTGCCAATACTAACAAACAAACCATGCTAACCATTTTTTAATTGATGATGAATCTGGAAAACCAAGTAATGACATCGGATTATGGTGTTGTTTAATCAAGTAAAAAACTATATATATACTCCAATATAAAATTCCAATTTGAGACGCTTTTTTTTTTTTTTTTTTTGGTGAACTGGAAATTTATCAAAACCATGATAAAGATGTCAAAGTACACAATGAAAACCCACAACGAGGCAAGCAACCAAAATAACAAATCGGGAAGTGCAAGGGGAGATATGAGACTCAACGCTACAAGCAAAGCTAAAAAACGTCCTTTACACAACCAATACAAATTTAAGGAGGACAAGGTAACCCATCGTTGTTTAGGACATGAACAAGTGAAGATAGGGGTCTATCGACCCATGTAAAGTCACACATCTCCAAACATCTTCGCGATGCCAACTGGTCAGTTGCCATATTGGCTGATCTTGGTATCCAAGACCAGCGACAGTCATGAAATGATTCTCCGAATTTCTAGCTCTTCATCAGGGCTAGAAAAACCTTTCATCTGCCATTTGTTATCTTTCCCCTGAGGCAAGAGATGGATTCCAAGGAATCAAATTCAACAATAACGAAGTTCAGATCCAATAAGATACCCAATTTGCATCCGCAAAGAATGGCCATCACCTCTGCTGCAGCGACGCTAGGAGCATTAAGACAATACTTGTGAACAGCAACAAAGCTACCAAAAGAATCTCGCACCACAACGCCAACAAACCTAGCGTCCATGGCAACCACCCAGTTAGCGTCAACATTAATTTTTACAAAAGAAAGGCTCAGTGTAGTCCATCGGGCATGCACATGGTTGACATGTCTGCTCTGCACCACGCTCATAGTGGGAATCCGCGAAGCATCCGTGAAAGCATATACATTAGTGGAGATGGCCGCAAGCACCTGGCTCGGAATGATTTGTTGATGTTGGAAAAAGGAGGCAACTTTTAGCTTTCCAAATATGCCAACAAAAGAAAGGCAACATAAGACAAAATCCTCTCCAGCTCAGCCTTCGAGTTCTTGTTGGCATTGATAATTGCAAGAATCCAATTTGTCCACGTTGTGATCTCATTCATGTTAACCTTGTAGTTTAAAACTTCACCAAACCATATTGTTTCCACCCAAGGACAGAGAAGAAATAGGTGCTCAATCAACTCTTCATGAGAGTTGCATAGGGGGCATAATGGTGAAGAAGCAAATTTCCGTCTATAGAGAGCCGTCATTTTAGCCAGTGCATTATGCATCATCTTCCACATAAAGCACCTGATTTTTTTAGAGGGTTGTAAGCTTCCATACCGTTTTCCAAGTCGAACCCAGGATGGACATAAATGATGAAGATCTGGGTTTACCCTTGGAATTACACGAGAATGAGCCCAATGATATCCTGTTTTTAACTTAGTATAGCCCTCTTTTATCTAGTGGCCACACCAACATATCCCAGAGCATGGGATCACCAATATGAGTTTCTAGGATTGCATCATATTCTACCGTCAAAAGGAACGGTTTTAAAAAATCAATATCATATTCCCCACTTGCTTGGTCAATTAAAAACTCCATCATGGTGTTGCGACAGACCTACACAGTCCCGGTTAGGAGGGGGTGTCCTACTGGAAGGAAAGGTATCCATCTATCACTCTACACCCGAATCTATTTTCCATTCATGACCTGCCAGTGGGTCCCTTTAAGCAATAGGTTCTTTCCCGCAAGCAAACTTGACCACGCTCAGGATGCTCAGCATTCATGCTTGGCATTAAGAAAGGAATAGTGTGGGAAGTATCGTGCGGAACCATCACCCACAGTGAGTCATGTTCTTGGATTAAACGTCAACATTGTTTCGCTAGAAAGGCATCATTAAGTCCATGAAGTTTCCGAACCCAAGCCCCCATAACCTTTGGGATCCCGAGAGTATCCTTGGAGACCCAATGTATGTGTCGTTCATCCCCATTACGCCCCTACCAGAAGTTAGAAATAAAAGAGTATATTTCTTTGCAAAATGGTGGCGAAGAATTTAAATAGGTTAATCGGATAGGCTGGAATAGCCTAAACCACAGCCTTGATCAAAACCCATATTCCCGCCTGTGACAAGGTTGATTGTTTCCACCCCTGAATTTTTCCCAAGATCCTCTCCTTAACATATGTAAGCCCATTTCTTTTGGACCTCCTCTACATAGATGGCACCCTAAGGTAAGTCCCAAGGTTGTTAACTATTGGCATCCTAAGAATACCACCAAGCTCTTCCGATAGGGCTGTAGGGACATTAGCATCGAAGAACACACTAGACTTCTGGAGGTTTACCTGCTGCCAAGAGGCCGCACAATACTCTTTGATTAAATTTACTAGGTTGATGTAGTTCTCATTTTCAGCTTTCATGAAAATAGGGTATCATCTGCGAAGAAGATGTGGGAAATAACAGGCCCCTGAGGATTAATTCGAACCCCTATAATCATCCTTTTTTCACTAGCCCGCGTGATGAGCAGGGAAATGACCTCACTTACGAAAAGAAATAGATATAGGGATAATATGTCACCTTGACGGAGGCCAAGTGAGGAGGCAAACTTTGGTCTGGGTTGTCCGTTTAGAATGACAGCGAAGTTTACGAAAGATATGCATTTGAAGACTAGATTATGCCATTTCTGATCAAACCCCATCTTCTCCATGACTGCTATTAGAAAATCCTATTCCACCCTATCATAAACCTTATGCATATATAATTTGACACCAAGTTCAAATTTCCACCTTGTTCTTTGCGTTTTGAGGAAATGGAAAAGCTTATGTGCAATGCCAATATTATCCCGGATCTGTCTTCCTACTATGAAGGCGTTCTGTGATGGGGAAATCAGCTCCTGCAACAACGGCCTAATATGATTCGCCATGACCTTAGACAATATCTTGTAAGAATAGTTACAAAGGATAATAGGTCGGAATTGAGAGACACAATCCGAGTTTGGAACCTTTGAAATGAGAACAACATGTGTGGAGTTAATTAGGTTGGGATTGTCACTGCCCTTCATAAGATCATCAACCAAACCCATTGACCTCATCCGCAACATTTCCCCAAAATGACGCCTTCTGCTAATCATGATTGTCAAATTGTAATCATGTGCCATGTGAACTTATGATGAATATCAATTAACAAAGATTAATCTTAAATCATGGCCATTTAATTATTTAATCGGTCACTGATTAATGATTATGATAGGCCTAGGCCACCCACCGTGTTAAAGTCACCGTCTCTCTTCTTTTTAAGGTGGCTTAAGACTCTACTTACATAATTTTACAATCTCTCTTATATTTAATATTTTTCTTATGTATTTATATTCACACCTTATAACGCTTAATGGCTTATATCACTAATTATATACTTATTCATAATTTACCTGGAAAAAATAGGTAATTAGTTGGCATAAGTAATTTATAGAAAGAAGCTTAGTCGTTATGATAATAGTGGTTAGCAACTAAGTTGTGTTACCATATTACTTAATGGTACATAATTTTTAATGTACCTCAACTTAACATGCCATTCAAACATAGCCCACGTTAACCAGCAATTTTTTGGTGCACTCACACTACTATGTAATGTTATTATTTCACCCAAAACATTATACATGTGTTTTTATTAAGGAAATTGTTACTAAAATTCCAAAAATCTCATTTCGTACTCCAAACTTTCTATAATTAGAAAGAAAAATATACTCATGAATAGTGTAGAATGAAATTTTTGAAGTACTAATAATAGTTCCCTTTATTAATATATCATATAAATGAGACATCAATCCTATCATTCTCTAATATTTGGAATGAGACACCATGTAACGTGTGATAATTAGATATAATTTATGTAATTATATGTATTTAATATAATTATCATTTTGATTTCCGAAATAGTGATTGTTAAATACATGTAAATATTGTAAACAAATTAAAAATTTAGACCAATAATACTTTTTTTTTTTTCACAAACGAGAGAATACGCCACATTGAATTCATCAAAATATATAGACTGATAAAGTTTGAATCCGTGTTTGCTTGAGAAGTAATATTTTAGAATAACAGTCAAATATCTGACCAACTAAAACTATTTGTCCCAAAGTCAAAACACCTCTTTTCTATTTCATTGTACGGTAGCAGGTGGATTCTTCTAGAGTGGTTATATTGCAGTCATTTTCTACATATAAATCATGTCAACATTTAATTTTTAGTCATCTTTTGACACTAATATTACAATTTAATAATATTATTATTCGTTTAGTTTTATATTCAATTCTTGCAAATAACGAATTTGAACTACATTATTATTAACTCATTGTAAAATTATACTCATTTTATATCCGTTGATGTAGATAATATCGCTCGATCAAATAAAAAAAAATTTGTAGTCATTTCCCGATGGAGAGAGTCCAACAGCAGCTGCCATTTGAATGCGCAAGGATTGTCTGCCCTCCTACTTCCAATGCTCTCCCATGCCCTTCTGTTTGTGTGGTTACGGTTAAGCCACGTCAACATTTTATAAAATGTTGACGTGGCTTAACTGTGACCACACAAAATAAGAGGCCACATGAGGGCACCGAAAGTGGAAGGACAAACAATCCTTGTCCCATTTGAATATGTTGACGTTATGTACGTTTTACTTTATTTATTTTTAATTTTTTATTGTGGCCCGGAAAACGAAAGGGAATCTATTTGGTGGTGGTTCGTAGGAATGGGGAAATTTTTAGTTGTGACGAGAACACGGGTGGTATATCACGTGTTGTTATATAAGTGGTGAGAAATTTGATTTTTTAAATTATTAAATTTTTAACATACATATCCTTCCATTTATATAACAACACATGATGTCCGTGTGACGATCACACTGAAAAATCTCTCTCACCAAAGATGCACCCATCCCATTTGACTCTTCAACCTCGGTTTTGGATATTAACCTGGTTCCTCTTGGAAATCGGCCAACGTTTCTATCAAAATAACCAACATGCCATTTTGGTCACACTGGTTGACCCAATATATAAAATATAATTAACATTTTAATCAATTTCCCCCGAGTGGAAATGCTAATGTGATTTGGGTCTTTGACACCACGAAAAAATAAAAAACCTAATGCATAATATAGAATCATACTGACATCTGATAAGTGGTGATGTCCCTAATGATTAGGGTTTATTCTTCAATTCCAAGTACAAATGCTCAATAGTCCACCTGCTGAGCAAGATTTTGCTTTTTGATCGTTGATGTAGCTATAATTCTTTGTATTTAATTAAGAAATGTAGATTTATCTATTGAAAACATTTTCGAGCCGAAGATTCTCATCTTTCGCCCATAACTTTCTTTAATATTAACTATACTAAAGTTTGAATTAAATAGTGATAGTAAAAAAAGAAAAACAACTGATTTAAATTGAGCATTGGCAGCCTATGATAAAAAAAAAAACACTTCGACAAATCAAAAAGCGAAAGGAATGCAAGAAAATTAAGCAACATTAGTATGTCATTAGAATTCGAATAAACAAAAAGACAAAATCCCAACCACTAATTTCTCAGATTCTCAGAACAAATAAGACCATCAAAATTGACTTAATAAAATTAAAATTTGGCCATAAAATGTTAAGATTAGAGGACTTTTAAATTTCAACTTTCGAGAAAGAATGCTGCATCTTGCTTGTTCGTGGTGCTATCCACGTGTAGTCTGACCTTACCGTTTTTGTAATTAAACCCATCTCCAAGGGCAGAAATGACAAATCACCTGACCTTGGGTCTTTGACCGTACACACTACACACACACACACCTTATCAGCCGACGTGAAGAAGGACAGAGACCATTATCTGCATCACCAACAATTCTCCTGTTTCATTCATTTCCCGATATCCATTAGTGGCCCTTTACCTCCTCCACCATCGTGAGCTTCCTCCGTTTTACATTTCGATATTCTAAACTACTTTAATCTTCATAGATTCACCATCAGCTGTAGTCAGAGCGCGGCACTACTTAACCAACCGACCTAACTCACGTGTGCCGCGTCCGCGGCTTTCTGATTTTTTCTGCAATGAACAAGACAAACTCAAATCACAAACCTCTCCTCCTCCTGATTCTACTACCTTCGATCCTATCCTTCCAACCAGCTTTCGCCGTCGACTTTGTCTTCAATGGCTTCAACTCCTCCGATATGTTGCTCCTCTACAGCAACGCCACCGTCGAATCTCGAACCCTAACGCTCACAAACAACACCAACTTCTCCATCGGCCGAGCGCTCTACAAGTTCAAGATCCCCACCAAAGAACCAAAGTCATCGTACGTATACCCTTTCTCAACTTCTTTCATTTTCTCCATTGCCCCATACAAGAACACGCTTCCCGGCCACGGCTTGGTCTTCATTTTTGTGCCGGAAACCGGCATCAAGGGGACGAGCTCCAGCCAGCATCTAGGACTCTTCAACCTCACCAACGACGGTAAGTCCGACAACCATGTTTTCGGTGTCGAATTTGATGTGTTTAAGAATGAGGAATTTGGAGATATTAATGACAACCATGTCGGCGTTGATGTGAATTCACTTAAATCTGTCGAGGCACACGAGGCAGGTTTTTGGCCGGAAAATAGTGATGGAAGTGATGAAAAAAGTTTCAAGAAATTGAAGCTTAATAGTGGGGAAAATTACCAGGTTTGGATTGATTTCAAGGATCTGCTTATCAACATTACAATGGTTCGGGCCGGCGCGAAAAGGCCGAAAACCCCGTTGTTGAGTTTTGGCTACAATTTGTCCGGTGTTTTTAAGGATGAAATGTTTGTTGGGTTCACAAGTTCAACAGGGCAGTTAGTTGAGAGCCACAAGATTTTGGCATGGAGTTTTAGCAATTCCAACTTTTCGTTGAGTGAGAGCCTGATCACTTCTGGTTTGCCTTCTTTTGTGCTTCCAAAGAGGTCGATTTTCGAGTCGAAGGGTTTCATTGCAGGGATCACAGTGGGTGGACTTTTTATGATTGGTCTGATTGCTCTGTTTGCTCTGTTTTTGGTCAAGAGGCATAGGAGGCTGGCAAGGGAGAGAGAGGAAATGGAAGATTGGGAATTGGAGTACTGGCCACATAGAATTACCTATCAGGAAATTGAGGCCGCGACGAAGGGTTTCGATGAAGAGAATGTGATCGGAGTTGGAGGCAATGGGAAGGTTTACAAGGGTGTTTTAGCAGGAGGGGGGGAGGTCGCGGTGAAGCGCATTTCGCACGAAAATGATGGGATGAGGGAGTTCTTGGCTGAGATTTCAAGCATTGGGAGGTTGAAGCACAGAAATTTGGTAGGGTTGAGAGGTTGGTGCAAGAGAGAGAAAGGTAGCTTCATGTTGGTGTATGATTACATGGAAAATGGGAGTTTGGACAAAAGGGTTTTTGACTGTGATGAGAGTAAGATGTTGAATTTTGAAGACAGAATTAGGGTTTTGAAAGATGTGGCTTCAGGGCTGTTGTACTTACATGAGGGTTGGGAGTCCAAAGTCCTACATAGGGACATTAAGGCAAGTAATGTGTTACTTGATAAGGAAATGAATGGAAGGCTTGGGGATTTTGGGTTGGCAAGGATGCATGGACACGGTGAAGTGCCTGGCACAACTAAGGTTGTCGGAACCGTAGGTTACTTGGCCCCGGAAGTGATTCGGATGGGGCGAGCATCAGAGAAAACTGATGTGTTTGGGTTCGGGATCTTGATTTTGGAAGTGCTGTGTGGGAGGAGGCCTCTAGAGAGTGGGATGCCACCTTTGGTGGAATGGGTGTGGAAACTTATGGTGCAAGGAAACTTGTTACAAGCCTTTGATGAGAGGCTAAGGGCTAGGGGAGAGTTTGATGAGGAGGAAGTGGAAAAGCTTTTGCATTTGGGATTGTTGTGTGCATATCCTGACCCAAATGCTAGACTGTCGATGCGACAAGTGGTTGAAGTGTTGGAGGGGAAGAACAACGATCAGCAGGATGAGTCGGAGACTGAGGACATGGATGCATATTTGCTCCGAACGTTGCAATCCAATGAGATGTGGTCGGATTTTTCACAAACTTTTGGGTATGGATCACATTCACACCCAACTTTTGAAGATATAAAGCAATCCATATCCACTTCAATGTCTCTTTCTTGGTCCAATACTAGCATAGTGCAAGGTAGGTGAATCTCCATCATGCACCAAATGGGAAGGGAATTTGAGCTTTGAGGTTTTGCTTTTGCTTCTTTTTTCTCACATGTCCATTCACTTTCATTGGATTGATTACACATGTAGTATAGCTCACTTTACCACATAATATGTATGCATGAGTTGTAGCATATAGATCCATTGCAATCTATTTACAATCTTCGACCTAAGGCCTCCTTTCGTGTGCTTGAATTTATCAATGACGAGACTGAACTCATTAAATTTGACAAGTTTTTGACCTATTATAAAAGGTGAATGCTTGCAACCTTTTCATTTGAACCTTATCGTTCTACATTTTCTTGAGGTATCATACGAGAAGTGGACAGTTATACGAGAAGTACTCAAGAACTTCTCCAGCCACACGAACAGATTTGAAACTAAGAAACTTATGGGACTTAAAGCCAATGTTTACACAAGGGTGTAAACTTGGAAAACCAGAACATCTTTTGATACCTAAAAAGATATTGCTCGCGTGGAGAGGTATATTGCTCAAGGGGATGGACTTTGATGTTGTTCCATCATCGACGTACCTACGAATTTCCGAATCTAATTCTTCTTTAATTTCGAAGCCATACAAACTGCATATAGTTTTCCCTGCAACTGCATCGAAGTTGGGAGTCATGGTAGACGCCCACACACACTTCCATCGCCTAGAAAGGTTACTAGTGGCTGCTGCTTGCTTTAACCCCTTCAGAGATCTTGGCGATGTAAGTACGCTTACTTACCATCTCAGAGTGTGATCACCAAAATTTGTCGACAGCTTTAAACCTGCAACATGGAGGCAGACCCAAAACAAACTACCTGTGAAGTGACATAAAATTATACCAACACTGAAATGGATCAATTTACAACCTTTCCGAAAAACCTACAAGTCGCATTTGATTAAAAAGGCCTCTCGCATACGAGATGTTAGTTTTATGATAAATTGACAACAATTTCAGTTTCATTTCTTTCTTTGTTATTATCTTAACTACTAGATATGAGAAGTTCGCAGTTGCGGAGCCGGACAGAGCATAATTTTCTTGTCAATACTCAATAGCTCCCCTGCTAAACCTTCTTCTTCATAGTAAAAACACGACTTGAAGAAAAAATGTCTTCTTTTGTTAAAGAACAAACTACACAAACAAATGTAGAAAATTGGAGTATTGAATTACAGTATTGTGAGTATTGGCCACTCTACTTGTTACAATGTGAAGCAATCATCTTTTTGGTAACTTTTTAACTCGGTTACAATTTTTTTCTCATATTTATTGCTAAAAAATCTATATTTTTGGACAGAAGTCCTCCAATTTCCTCAACAAAAAATGCAAGCTTGCCCTTCCTTTCACCTAAAGCGTAAGCAAAAAGTCCTAGTTGAAAGGCCTTAGTTCATACTACAGATTTTCCATTGCAAGTTAGTCGCACATTTATACTACATTTCAAAAAGCTGCGTTACGATGGAATAGATCGTTATTTCTACCTTGAGCTTCAGTTTGTTTTCATATTTGCAGTACTCTACATGATTGTTGGAGGAGACAATCTCGCATTGCTGAGATAGAGAATCCAGATTATGAATCTGTTGGCTTCTTTTTCTTGTCAGATATGTTTTCCCTGAAATCAAGTTATCCGGCAAGACTCGTGGTAGAAGGATTTATGTACTTACTGATTTCACTGCTATCTTTAACAGGAATTGAGCAGGTTCTTTGAACTTATGTTTGAGGTAATTTTAATGTAGGTATTTATAATTTATACGAGTTTGTAAAGCATGTGCCGTAGTGGATAAAAACGAAACAAAATGCTAAATATGATGGATAGGTATGGTCCACTATCTTCTAGTGCGATGAGAGTCTGGATAGGTATGGTCCACTATCTTCTCTTGTTTAAGAGTCTGCATCTTTGTTCTTCTAGTTGTCTACAATGTAGGTATTTATCATATTGATATTTGATTTGGAGCGATAAAATTGAACTCTACCGGTCCAAACAAATAGATAATTGGAGCATTTCATATTTGGTTGTTGAAGCATGAAAAGCACCCTTAATAGCATACCTCGCAACCTTGACATTCTCTTTCTTCATTCGATTTATAATATCAACCAAAACTTTGGAAATTCTGAAGTAGAAGACATCAACCCCAATTAAATCAACATATCTAGAAGTTTCCAATGAACTCATTAAATCATGAAACTCCAACTCTAAAAATTCTTTGTAATCAACATTTTTAATAATTAGACAAGATTCCATATCAATATTTTGTTGAACCACACAAGAACTTTGATAGTAGACATGATAAATACCATATGAATAACGATTAAACTAGGGAGGAAGATCAAGATTTGAGAGACATTCACCTGAAGAATTTTCACAACATCTCGTAGGCTGCATCAATCTCCATATTGTTCGACTTGCTGTGAGTGCAAGTCCAGGTTCCACACATACCAAATTTCATAGTCACCTAAATCAATGGCAGAGATATCCGAGAACGAGTCAAGGATTATTGATGTGCCTACAACATTGGGTTGGGTGGCAGTATGGCATATGCTATGGACATTAGCATGATCATATGCTATATTTTAATCTTAATTTACACGCATGTGCATGTTATCTCAGTTACACATATATATTTAGAATGGACAGTACATGTGCGACAGCAGACAAACTCTGAATCTTCCTTTTTTCCTGAGGGATGGGGGGGGATTTTGGAGTTAAAGATAGTATATGATTGGTTACAAACTTACAATATGGATATTGGATTGGCACTCATTACGTCCACAGGTAGTGTTGTCGTTGCCCAAGCTCCTGATTCTGCATTTTCACAAGCATTTCTACTATCTCTAGCTAGCTGTTTCAGTTTCACTGATATGCATTTATCATATTATCTCAATATTTATCTTGATGTTCACTAACTAACAAGCGACTTTGAGTCTCACTCCTAGAATCCCGCTCTTGTAAGGCAGACAATTGATACGTTTGACTGTTCTCCAATGCAAGTCGAGTTTCACTGTCTCAGTATTTATAAGTTCACCAATCACTGGCGACGACATAAGGATAATTTAATTGGAAAACAGACAAAAGAAGAGACCTGTGAGAGTGAGTGTGACAACGCTATCGATCTGCAAATTATTACAAGCAGACAATGAAGTATTGCCTTTATATTAGGTTTTGGTTGGGAAATTTAACTATTTATCAACGTGGAATATGAGACATATGACATGCAGCTCAGCTGGTCGTATCATCTTCTCATAATTTCTGGATAGCTTATACGTGCACCACAAAATTGCACCACAAAATTGTAACACGTGACGTACCACCTTGTGTGCCGGTCACACTGAAAAATCTCTCCTCCTACTCTTTACTTCTCCTCAAAAAAATCAACACTCCAGATGGGTCCCCAAACTAACACAATAAAAAAAAGTTAAAAATTACAGTTAAACTAAACATTTTATCTCTCTTCCTCTCCCTCTTCGGCTGCCCTCTACCTGATGAAAATCAGAAGCATAGAGCTTTCCAAAATTCCAGTTGTTTCCATCTTCTCTTCCCAAAAATTACAGGTGTTTTTTCTTTTATGTATTTTGATTAAAAATTATTAGAGATTATTGGATAAACCATCGAACTGACCATCGAATCCAAAAAGTACTGGTACACGTACCAATACCGGATTCGGACACCATTTCACCGGCAACTATGATTTTTCGTATTTACTTCGAACTCCTCCATCACTAGGGTTTTGCTGGCGTACGTAAAAGGAAGAAATAAAAAGTAAACTCAGTGTCTGGAATTTATTGGCAAGCCATCATGCATGTTGCTGATAACTAATGCTGATAATTCTCTGTCAAATGACTCAAATATAGTTGGAAAGAAAAAACAAAGATGCAGATACATAATTGGTGCTACGTACTTCTCGCTAGAACCTTCATCGTTTGTAGTGCTGCTGATCCTTTGATCAAAGCATATTATCTAGGATATTCCTAAGTTTTGCTTTGCGTTTAATTAATCAAACTTCGACGTTATAAACTTGTAACTAAATTCGTTTCAAAATATAGTTTTTTTTCTTGGTCAATTGGCGATTCATTCATTCAAGGAAGTCCAAACGGACAGCCAACAAAGATCATGTAGAAGTAGGCAAACAAAAACCACAAAGAATTAGCATACAGATATAACGTCACTTATACAAGTACACCGTATCAGTAACGACTCATACATATAATTAAGTGAAAACCAAATCCATCCTTAATTTTCTCTCTTAATTAAGCTGCTAGCCAGATGTACACCAAATCGGAATAGGTCTTTCCCACCATCGTATCTGATTTGAACAAGGCTGGAAGAGAAGATAACGATCCTATCTAGCTACCTAAGCTAATCATCAAATCTGGTCAAATCATAAACTCTAATCATGACAGTAAAGGATTCAGATAAACACCACACCTGGATGGTTTTTTTAGTCAATACAGATCGATATGGGACATACATGTTCACAAAAGCATGTTGAACACATGTAGTGTACGTGATCAAATTAATTTACCAAGTAAAAGCAATAATAATTATTTCCAATACAAGCGTACCAAAATCCCTTTGTCATATTCTAGTATTGTTCTTATCCCTTTTAGAGCAAGCCTTTTATCCAGACGTTTCCATATGCGTGTTCAATTTATTATTATAATCAAAATCCAAATAATAAATAAAGAGTAAATTGCCGACTTTCTCCCTGAACCTTAACTTAACTTTCGATTTTCTCCTAAACTTTTTAAATGGAAAATCAAGAACTTAAACTAATTTTTTTTTTTGGCCAATTTCCCCCTTACAGTTAGTTTTCCATAGATTCCATCCAAATTAACGTTAACTCTTATCACATGCACACCACATAACTCTACTTTGAGGACAAAAGTGTCACTTCGCTAAACATTCAGACACAAAAGCTATAAAATCATACATTCTAAAAATCTAGGTTTTCAATTATTTTAACGAACAAAACGACCGAACTACCCTCACATGTTGCGCATGTACTTCTATTTAACAGAAATTTTGATGGAATGAATGAAAACTAACATCAGGGGGAAATCGGCCAAAAAAAATTAGTTTAAGTCCTCAATTTTCCAATTGTCGAAAGTTAAATGAAAGTTCAGGGGAAAAATCAACACTTTACTCATACATAAATTGTAACTTGTTTGAGAACAAATCATATTTTAGGTATCATGTATCGACTAAGCAGTCATTAGTGTGACACCTCTTGCAAAAATATGAAACTCTCACGGTATTGTGGTCTCACTCAATCCAATGCAATCATATCCAATGTGAGAGCCGTCATCTTCATGCAACTCTAGTGTATATATCCAATGGCGAAACCACTAAGAGACCAAAATGATCCTTAGTCCATCCTGCCTTTTTTTCTTCTTGCCATTATAATAGATGTTGTTGCATATCAGTCTAATACCCTGAAATTTAAAGTGTATTCTAAATTCAAATGTTTTTTTGTTCCAAGCTAGGCCTCATTTTTCTTTCCATTTCTCTACAGTGCAGTCTTCACTCCCCCTCCTTATTCTTTCAACTTTTCATTGGTTTTAACTTATATTTATAAATAAAAAAAAATCATGTTGACTCTTTACCTTATATTTGGATTTCTGGGTTTGTACAATGTTTTTAGTTATCTCTATTGAATTTAGGGTCATTTAATTTTTATGCAAATTACTCAAATCTCTCACGTGAGTTCAAAATTACTTATGTATGTAAGAGACCCTCTCACACATAAAATTCCCACTTCGTCACTAAATATATCTTTACCTATACGAAGTGGTTGAACGTTGTTGTCTATGTACCAGCCCAACAACCTTGATTTGTCATCCCATTTTGAACTGGTCAAACTTGCTATCATCGAAGGTAGAATAAATATCTTCAAATTTGACTCAAAACAAAGTACCAACGTGTATATTATAGGAAAACAGTAACTATCAAGGTATACAAAAAACTATGGGTTTGGGAGATCATTACAAGATCTCCATGTCGACTAAATTATTAAACAATGTAGGTTAGGTATCTGCATTCAGTGAAATTTGATTCTCATTTTGTTCTTTTGTTGTGAGTTTGAGGTAGCCAACTCGGTATGTGGTCCAATATCTTAATAAATTTTAGATGTTGGATTTGTACTTATGTGTTCCAGATTCGAAACATTTTTTTCACCTAATTATTGTAATAGTTTCTGATTCTCCACATTCTCTTAATAATAATCATTTAAAAAAAAAATTTAAATGGTAGCCAACTGTAAGTATGATGGGAATCAAGGTTTGATTAATTAACTATAAGATGGTATTACCATAAATTAATAGACAACTAATAAAGAAGATAAATTTAATTTGAGCCCCGATAGTAAAATAATTAGGGGGACCAGACGAAAATAATAAATATAATAGAGCGGGGTGTATATGAACATGAAAAGGGAAAACACATAGCTACTACGTGGAGGATATTTTAATTGAATTATGGAAAGATTATAATCATTTGTACATTTGGGCCTAAAAGTGTCGCCATTAATATTATAGTGAAAGACCTAATTAACCAACCTGCAGATACTTATGCCTTGCAACCACCAATGGGTAGCTCAATAGTTGATGGCGAATTATAGACCCATATTTCACCTGGTATATCTTATGTTTGATTTCTAGTAGCAGCACGATGGTTGAGGAGATTGAAATACCTATGTGAATCTTTTCAGCCCCCAAAATGGTAGATTGTCGTAATGAAACCATCAGTTGATTATTTTTTAAGAAAAAAATATACATATGCCTAGCTAATACAATGTGGACAGTTAATTATTTATACATAGTATAAGTAGGTATATGCTAGAAAGAAAAACCCAAAAAAAATGGTTAAAATATTAGGTGTGTTTTAAATTTGGGGCTTTTGGATCTAGGTATAAAAACATAGGTAGTTTTTGGGACCGAGTCCAGTTATCCATTTACCTATTTTGATATCAATTTTGCCCCTTCAAATAATTTTTTTTAATTTCTTTACATTTCTTTATCATTTATTTAGTTTTTAAATTTTGAATATTTAAATACTCAAACTAAAATATTATCTAGTAAGTACCTACTATTTATGAAGAAAAGAAAACCGATATAATCTAGTAACTACCTATTGTATAGGAAGAAAGATGCTTTATACCTACAAAGCAGATATAATCTAAAGATGCTTTATACCTACAAAGCAGATATAATCTACCTGCAAAACAAAAATAAACTACCTATTGTATCAGAAGAAAAATTTTGGGAACCTACATGGCGGAACGTAGAAATATAAATATGATATAATATACCTCCATTAAAGGAATGAATTTGGAGGGAAAACACAAAAATATCACCCATGAAAAGAAGAGACAAAAAAGAGGAGGATTGATTTCATGATCTAACAGATGGAATTGTGTGGAAGGAGAGAATGAGGGATGAAACGGACTGCGGGTTGAGGTAATTATATGGCTATAACTAATCCTACAATTAAGGGATTAGTTAAACCACAAATAATCCCATAATTAAGAAATTTTGTGTATTTACTACAATTCGTAAGCCTAAGGGGTAAATATGGTACAAACCACAAATAAGCATATGTGGAATCTTAATTATTGGACCTATTTCAATGAAGTGGACTAATCCTACTAATAACTCACAAAATTGGATTTATATTAAGTTATCCCTTTAAATTTTATACTCGTATACGAGTACTTAAAAAAATCCAACCTATATTCATGAACATGACTGTAAATTTGCAACGCATACAAAATGTTTGACAAAATACCTCAAATACAATGCGGTTGGCAAAAAGTCGAAATCATGCTTCATCTTGACTCCAAGAAGATAAATTTCAAAATCCAGCCATGTAAAACACCAAACTTAAATAAGAATTCAGTTACATCATCCATCTCAAATGTCACATAGTGAAACAGTTAAATCATTTATTTTATCATTGTTTCTCCATGTGACAATCATAATGAGGTGGTCCAATAGTTAGGCACAAATCACAGACTCGTATTTTATATGAAACGTTTTGAGTTACGATTTTTGTGGTTGGTGAATGAGACGATGATGATCAGATAATGCTGACATGCCTATGTCGATCATTTCAACCTTAAAAAAAATGAATTGTCATGATCAATCCACCGACTAATCTTTTCTTAAGAAACAAATTGAACGCACGTAGACGCGTTTATTGGCATGGTACAAGATTATTGGGCTATCAAAATGACAAACATGCCCCTTAAGTTCTCCTCCCCGCCTTCGCCAAACAGCTCCCTGTCCTTATGCGGAAAACCGGATGATACGCGACGTCGCGACGCCGCGTATGTGTGACAGTTTTGAACATAATCCTATCCTTTTTCGCTATTAACAACAATGTGCGAAATAATGCGTTGGTTAGTGGGGAGACATGTGGGCCCCTTATTTGGATAAAGCTCGATCATCGACGGCTTCGATCTATCCACATTGCAAAATTTGAGACGTTCAACTAAAAGTCATCTTAATCATTCATCCCTGGTGGACCCACCACCCACGTGATCATGATAGAGATGCATCATTTTAAGTTACATTATTAATATACTCTGTATTACTGTCATAGTCATATTTTATTTTGAATAATGTTAAATAGAATAAATTTTTAGACTAAATTTACAAATTAAATGATGTATCATCAATAAAAAATGATCACGTTTATCAATGTTTAAGTAATAATTTAATCATCAACTTTCATATCATTTAATTTACAAAATTTAGTCTACTAATTTAGTATCCTTAACATTACTCTTTTATTTTTCAAAGATTTTTAATTTTTGGCTTTTTGATCTAATGAATTGAAGCGACTGAAAGGCTAAAATTAACAAAGATGTGTAAAATATAAAAATGGGTATTTAAATAACAATATCTATCAACAATTCATTCTTCCTTCGTGAGAATAGTTCATTCTCATTGTTGCTATATAATAATTATTATTAGAAAATTTAATGAATTTAAAAACGATTTAGCTATTTATGTTTATCAAACAATTAACAATTATAAATAAAACATTTAGAATACTGGTATTATTCTTCACTTGTAAGTGAAAAGTTTTAGGTTTGATTCTCGCCAAATACGAATTTAAACAACCTTATTGATAATCTCTACTATTTAATGAAACCCTCTTTGTCAATCAAAAGAGGGTGAAAATATAACTTAGTCTTCTATCACACACAAAAAAATGATGGGCAATAATGTAATTTCAGAGGGCTAAATTTTATTGTTTTTTATTGAATCCAAAATATCTCTGATATTTAAAATTAAAAATAAAAAAAAATCTCTCACTCCCCTCACATTCTCTCACCCTCTCTCCCTCTCTCCCTCTCTCCCTCTCACCCTCTCTCCCTCTCTCCTTCTCATTTTCTAAAAAAATGTGTTCATACACATAAAATATGTAGACAAATGCTATTGTATTATGAGATTAAACTCACTCTCATCTTAATTAGTGTAGATAATATTCGAGTATATCCAGATAGACCCTGTTGCAATAATTGGAGAAAACTGACGTGGATCTTGGCTGTCCGGCCCAATCTTCGCAAAAATTACTAAGAAACCGGTTCGATTTGCATCCCCGAATCATATCCATCCACGTAAGAATACCAGACCTCCCGCATCATGTGCGCCGCGGCTTGTTTGTCCACGTTGGCTTGGTGGGCCCCACCTTGATCCAAACTTCGGGTTTTGTATATAAGTCCGATCTCATCTCTCACATGGTTCATGCCAATCGAGTCACACCATTTGTGTAGCAACTAGAAATATTCAGTAGCAATTAACGTGAATGGCAAGAGCAGCTCCGGCCACTGCTCGAGAGTTATTAGCGGCGAGTTTTTCCGGCATGGTTTTCGGGTTCCTCGAAGACGGCCACGAGTTTCCGGAAAGTTACGGCAGCAGCAGCGTCGGAAGCCAAGAAAATGACGCCTTTTTGTTAGATGAAGGAGAGGAAGCCGGAGATCAGGAGGAGAAGGACAAGAGGTTTTGGGAAAAACAGCACCAACTTTTACAAGTAATTGATCTTACTTATATTATGTTATGGTATCCGACGATGAATTTTAATTTACAGTCTAACAACATAAGCATTTGTTTATTATACGCGCACGATATTAATGGTTACACAAATATGTTCTGCAGGCTACCTTATGCAGGACTAGCTCTCTAGAGACGAGGATTAGAAGTTTGACAAGGGAGGCAGTGAAGGAGATACAGCGGTCAGGGACGGAGTGTGGTTGTGGCAAACCGATGGCGAGCGGTTGCCGGAGCTGCCTCATGAGAGAAGTTTCCGGCAGACTTAGCAATGCTGGTTACAACAGTGCCATGTGCAAGTCTAAGTGGAGGAGTTCACCGGACATTCCTTCAGGTAAAAACATATACTGGAGCATTATTTGTGAAAATATATAATTAATAAATCAGATTAATTTTGTGTTAAATGGAATCGGATGAGTTTATTAATTCATATATTTCCCATCACATAACTCTTTTTTGACCTACTTTTTTTTTGTATCCACCGCCTTAAAATTATTTGATGTGATATCTACTCACCTCTTTTTACTTTTTTCACACCCTTTTAATTTTCGGTCGTTGGATCGGATGAATTGAAGAAGATCAAATAACAAAAATTAACAAGAAGTATGGGAGAACTAAAAAAATGTGTGTGGATAGCACATCTCATAATTATTTGAGTATACTGCATGGAGACAAATGTTGATTTCTCTATAAATACTAACCTACCGCCAACACTTTCTATGAATATAGTAAAATAAAGTTCGTGGTTTTGCGCCACCATCTTTGTTGTCGGGTAAATTTTTTTTTGTCAAACGATAAATTTTTTAAATTATGAAGTAAGAAAACATCTCATTGATTATTTTCTATGTTCTTCAGGAGAGCACTCATTTTTGGATGTGGTGAACAATTCAAGTCTAAAGAAGGGGGAGGTGAGGGTGATCGTAGAGCTGAACTTCAGAGACGAATTCGAGATGGCTCGAGCGAGCGACGAATACAACGATCTGGTTCAAAAACTCCCTGAAGTGTTTGTCGGCAAAGTTGAGAGACTGCAAGGCCTGATTAAAATTTTATGTTCCGCCGCCAAGAAATGCATGAAGGAAAAGAAAATGCACATGGGGCCATGGAGGAAGCAGAAGTACATGCAAGCAAAGTGGCTCGGCCCCTGCAAAAGAACAACATCGACGCCACTTCTGGCCGTGGGAGACTCCGCCAGGCTGGGACCGAAGCCTAAGGAGTCGATGCTGACCGTAGATTTGCTAGAGATGATGCATAACAGGCATTGCATGACAGCAGTTCAAGTTGTGTGATATTAAGCAAGTTTTTGTTCGTGTTCTTGCTTTGATACTAAGAATAATTTCCTACTTTGCAAGTTAGAGTATGTGTATATATGTAAACGAGAAAAAATCGTCTAATTAGTATTGGTTATGAAATAAACAAACCATTAAGTTTCAAGAGAAACGGTAATAAATCAACAATAACATCCAATCAAGATATAAAATATCAATGATATCGGAAATATCGGTAGTCTAAAAACACGGAAATTTTGATGGAAATATCGGGATATTATCGATATCGATAAAAATTGAATAAAAATCACGGAAATTGTAAGAAAAACTTTAAAATTTTTATTGAAACTTTCAAGGATGTTTATTTAGTCAATTATTTATTAGTTTATCACAAAAAATTGAAAGAAAATGCATTGCATGATGGATTTAACTGATTTAAGTTGATTATATAGTGAGCTGGCAAACATTGTGAGTGTAGAAAATATGTAGTAAGTAATGAAAGAAGTTTAAACACATCATAATCATTTATATATAATGAATTAGTACAATATAAGAAAGACATGAAAAATATGTTTTTTTTTTTTACAAAAAAATAGTATATGTGACGTTAGAGTTTCAAGTATATAGCATGATCTAATCTCCAAAGAGACTTTCAAGGTCTCAAAGATGGATTTCCCAAATAAAACAATTTAATTTAAAAAAAATAAAATAATAAATATAAGATATTTTGAATGAAATTAGTGTATAACATTTTCTTTAAACCACATGTGACCCCTCCACCTCACCTCCCTCACATAACCCAAGGTCCCAAATTGAGACTCCCAATCCTATATCTGACATTTTCTTTTTTGTATCCTGTTCCTCCTCTCTCACTTCTTCTTCTTCTTCTTTTTCATATCCCATAAGTCTCTCTCTCTCTTTCTCTTTTATTTCCTATCAGCTCGTGAAACACAAAATCCCATAAATCTCTCTCTCTCTCTTCCGGAAACCTCTAGCAAAGCAACCATGGCTATCTCTCTGCAACTCTCCTTCCTGGAGCACATACACACCACACCCACACCCCACCATGACCTCCACCATAGTGGCGCACACTCCGGCGAGCACCATCACCACCTGTGGACCGTTCCTCCTCCCTTTCTCACCTCCCGGTAAGCACCATCAGGCAAGGGGAGGCCTTGTTTAGGCCGTACGAGGCGGAGGATCCATCAAACCCGAGCGGGTTTTGGGATCCGGAGAAAAGGGATTGCTCATTTTGATGGGTCTGAACGTGTATTGCAAAGAGAGGCGCATATCTTGGCAGCTGCGATGACGAAGCCTCGGCTGTAGTTGCGACGACGAAGCCTCGGCGATATTATTGATAATATCGCGATATATTAACGATAATGAAGTGGATACGTGTAAAAATATCGCCCTCTAAAAAAACGATATTATCGGCGATATTTCGCCAATAATATCGATATTTTAGACCTTACATCCAATTACCTCCAAAATTGTGCTTTATAGACAATGAAGACTCGTTTGGAAATACTTTTATAATGACTAAAAGTATTTTTGGTGAAATTGATTAAGTACTTTTTGGAAGAAACATCAAATATGTACTTCTTGTAGGATGCACTTCAAGTGCATTTTCAAGATCCACTTGGATTTTTGCTAAGAGTTGGTTTCAAAAATAATTTTACCAAAAGCGCTTTCAGTCATTTTAAACACATTTCTGAACGAGGTTAGACCCACACAAGTCTATTGGACATTAATTTTCTATACTAATTAAACGTATTATTGAGTTAGTCATTTACAACGAAAAACAAACTGGGACTCTAAAACTCGTATAAATCTTGTGTGTTAGAAGACGTGACATGAAGGGATCCTCCGCAAAAACTTGATTGGTAGATGGGACATGTTATCAGAAGGATGAGGCTACTACAAATGCAAACAAGGACACATTAAACACCCAAAACATCAATTGTGATCATCCTCATCATCACCATCATAGCTACAGTCATAAACATTCTCTTGATTCCCAACGTGGGGTTTGCAATCTGCAGCTCCTCCGACATTTCCATGCTCCTGCATCATTTCAAAGTCACTGTCATGCTGTATGGTGAGGTGGTTTTGTCGATTGGCTTCACAGTCACGAATTATTGTGGCCTTGGACTTTTGCTTTGGATTAGGAGTAGGTTTTGCCACATTACCTTATATGTTTGGTGCAAGGCAAAATATAATTATGTACAAATAGGAAATTAAAGTGTTTCAAAATGTAACGCAATCTCAATTGAGAATCATGAGGCCGGCCGGCCTATAACAAAATGAGTGGGCATGGTTCGATTCGGTCCACGTTTGCCCTTTAATTGTTGGTTGAATCACTCTTACCTAGTTGGTTTGGTTATGCTCTAACCAAATCCACTAATCAGACTAGTTCAATCGGTTTTTTCGGTTCCTTGGTTTTTTTAATTTTTTCTTACACTCGTACACAATAGACTATTGTTTCTTGAACTTGGTATAGGGTACAAAACGCAAAAGGGTTAGATGGGCAAAATACAGGGTAGGATGTGGTGCTTTGTATGTGTGGTCAGACAGCCACGTTGTACGGGCACCGCACCTAAGAATTTCTCCACTATGCATGTCAACTATTGTCAAGAAGAGAGAAAAACAAGATGCCACAGTGTCACATATATAAGACTTCGAGCTTTCAGCTATGTCAGACACTAACCTTCTTGAGTATTTTTTGGGCTGCTTCTGCAGATGATTTTGACATGAACCCTAATTTCAAGAAAAACAGGAGAGAGAGAGAGAGAGAGAGAGATTTGTCAATAGTTTTTGATAGATTAAAACCAACACTGTAGAAATAGAAAAAGGAGAAATGCAAATTATATTTTGTATGATAAGGCAAGCACTACTACAAATTTTAACATACATGACGCAGTTTATGGGTCATGTTAAAAGTTTAATGACACAAGCATTTAGCGTCATCTTTGTGGGTGTCATTAAAGATACTTTTTATGACGTTGAAAAAGTGTCATGTATTAATTTTAAGGACGCCTAACAAGCATCATTGAATTAAGAACTTGTGTCATCTATAACCATTTAAGACGCAAATTAAGTGTCATATACAGAGAAATGAGCGTCATGGTATACTAAACATGACATCTATATAGCGTCATGTACTATAGCACCGAAACCATTTGCAACGTCATTGAATATTAGCAATGACACGCAAAGCGTGTCATAAACCGTTCAATACATGTCCTGAAATATGTTTGATGACATATATAATGTATTTTTAATTTGAAAGCATGACCTACATAATTCATCCAAAGAGCAAGATATTGACCTCAAATGAAACAATATTGCTTCATAAATTTGAAATTTATCCACCATCGAAGTATTACAAAAGACAATATAATGTATAGAGCTTTCCTACTAATAAAACTGTAAGTTCACTTAATTTAAAATCTGGTTCTTCTCACAATCTGGTTGAGCATAAGATCACCAACAACAAATATCCTTCTCCCTTGACGCAGGAGAGACTCCCACCTTTTCTACACAAAAATTATCAACATTAATTAAAAAAATCAATAAGAATAACAATTCTTACTTTCACATGCTAAAACCAAAAATAAAACTGCAAAGGGTCATTCTGATTATCTCTAGAATCTTGGAAAATTTGAACTTAAAATCATTATTTCCGTATCCTGCACAGATGAATCAGGTCAAACAAAAAGATCAACAAAAGTGCAGTGTAGTTTTAAGATCACATGGAAGAAAATAAACGAACACAATAAATTCTCTTTAACCATTCTAGTATAAAATCAAAGGTTGATTTAAAGTAACCGTGCAATAAAAATAAAAAAAGGCATCCATTAATCTGTGATAATCTAGAAAATAGGACAGCTGTACATACAAGTAACAAAAGCATCCAGTAATCATATTGTTTCATAAAAAAATAGCACAAAAAATTAAGGGCAAGAAGAGAAAGAATCTCACTTGCATAGGATCTGCATGAACGGAGGATTGACTAGTAGCAGGGGCAAAGGCACTTGATTTGGATGAGGCCTCAGACTCCTTATTTGTCTGACTACTTAATGCAGAAATCTATGGGACTAATGAGCCTTTCTTCACACGTTTTGCACCAGCAGTTGTTGAAACCTACAATTTACATAATTAAACTGCCCACTAGTGCCAGCCCCAGTAAATTAACAATTAGAAAAACAAAACCAATATAAGTTCACAGCAAAATAAAATGTGAATCGACATTACTACCGAATTGGCTCCAAATCCATCCAAACCTACTCAAACAACAAAATACCCAACTCAAACTAGACAACAGATTGAACATGAAAACCACAAATAGCACCAAGCCCAGATAAACTCACACTAAATCATATAAAATCCATATCACATAGATCTCAAATCATCAATTAACTTATGTAAATGAAAATAAGGGATTTACCAAAAAATTGACGATGGCCGGTGATGGCTGACGAAAGCGTGGAGCCGTGAGGGCGACGACGCATGGTGTTCAGATGGCTGGATGGCGGTAGCGCGGGAGGGACTTTTGCTGGCTTGCAGCCTTGCTGTTGAATATCGTCCTCTCCAATGGCAGAACAAAGTCCTGATGGGGAACGAAGTCCCACTCCACCGTTTATGTTATATTTTTTTGTACGAGCATATTAAAGAAAAAGGATGAGATTTAGGCTGAAGAGGTTAACTGTTCAAGCGTGCAATTGTAATGGGTGTGAAACTGATCTCTTTTTGATAATTGTCTCTTGGTTTTCTTATCTTTTTATTTTAATTTATTTATATTTTTTATAAGTTGCGTCATAATTTTATTTCAGTGACGCTTTTAATAAAAGAATGTCATTAAAAAAAATTCTAAGTGTCATGAAAGCCCTATTTTGTAGTAGTGAAGTCAACAAATCAGATAAAAAGTAAAAAGAAATAACAACACAACCTCATACCTTTATTTAAAGTCCTTTTAGATGATTGTGAATGGTCACTCGAGATGGATTTCACAATTACAGAAGAACCTGCCCTCCTCTTCTGCAAATTACAAATTTAACAGATTGTTTAGAAACAAATCTCAGTAGCAGTAAAAGAATCAGGAATGCTAAGAGTTTTACAATCGCCCTATAATGACGAGTTATATATTCGTCACATAATGAGTATCGTACGAATACAAGGATGTATTTTCAGTTGTATGTAAGAATCTCACGCCAACAAGCGGAATATGCAATGCATGTTACCTTTGTTCCACGGTTTTTGACAAGGGCAGGCTCAGTAGTAATGACACTTTGATAGAGAACTTTTCCACAAACACTACAAGATCTGGTCAAGAGACACACAGTTATTAAGCAGTGATTAATACAAGAATTATCTAATATTCTGGTAATTCTTTGAACTGATTCAACTGATTAATTATGCAATTAACATAATAACAAGGTGTTTAAATTCTTACGTAAAGTAGTTATCTTGTGTCGGAGGAATAAGATCCCTGCAATGCGCGCACCACAACATATCTAGTGAACCCTCAATTATATATACTCAAATCTGTCCGGAAACAAAAACATATACCAATATTATTAACGTATACTCTGCATCCAAAGTACGAGCTCGAATTCCCTATCCAATATTGCTTCTAAAAAACACGTAATTTCGGACACAACATAGATACTTAAAAAATATTCTTTACAAATTGAAGATTCACCTCAAAGAAACACCAGATTTTTATTAACCCAAACCCTAAATGTAGAGGTTTAAATTTTAAAAAATTTCCCAACACAAGCCTAAAACCCAAACCCAAACCAAATTTACACAAGAATTTAGGTCAACCTAAATCCGGTGAGAATCAGAGGCATGGTAGTGCACGTGGACTCGCTCAATTTAGTGAGAGTTGAATGATTAGTCATGGTTTGAATTTCTTTTTTCTCTGAGTTAATTTTTTTGGTATTGAATCTAACAACTCAAATTTTAATCCAATAATTAAAATATTTTTGAAAAATAGTTAACTCATATTCCACCCAAATAAAAATATGTAGTGTGTTTAGCAACATATTGAAGTGTGGTTAGTGTGTGTTGGAATGGTTGGTTGTGTGATTTTTCATACTTGGTCACAATTTGAATATTTTAAAGTTAAAACATTTATAAAAATAAATTAAGATAACACAAAAAATATTGTTAAACAAAAGTTCAATGGGAAAAACCATTATTCGACCAATTAGGAGCCTAAATTTATATTGGAGGATGGATGAAAAAAAAAGAGAGCTACTTTTAAGTATAAATCATAAATTTTAGAGTGTAAATAGCCATTGAACTCTCTCCATCGGAGATGATCTAAGAACTTCACACATATTTGAAATACATTAAGGAGGTGCAAACCTGGATTACACAAATTGAATAAAATCGTGTGCTTGCCCTAATGCCCACAAATTCAAATCACAAAAACACACTAAAGGAAAAGTAAAACACACACTTAAAAGATCAATAATTCGGAATTAAAAAGGACAGGAAACAACTCTGTTTTAGAATTACACGCTCAAATAGTGCTTTATATAAGAGATTGGGTTCTCTCCTCTTTTTTTTCTTTTTTTTTTTTTGTGTTCCTTCTATTTTTCCTATCCTTTTATCTAATTTTTTATTTACTATATAAGGCACGTGCCAGTAATTATATTAATCTCTGATTAGTCAGTTAAAACACGCGCCATAATGTTTTAACACGCCCATCGACCCCGTCCAGCTCACGCTTGGAATATCCATTGGGTTGGAACTAATTGGGCCGGTCCTAAGAGTTGGATCAAATCCCGCTGAACGGTTTGGGTTTGATTATGTCGGCCGTTGGGCCCTTTTCTTTAGCTCATATATTTTTCTTGTTCTTTGTTTTTTACTTTTGCCAAAGGCCTTTTCTTTATTTTCACTTTTCCTTTCTTTTCGTAAAAGCAAGAAAAACTATGTCTCCCTTTCCAATTTATTCTCCAACTCCAACGACCTTAAAAAGAATAAAGCTATTCACATCCATTTCTACGTTTGACATAACCTTGTTAGATCCGACACTCAAAGTAGGCATATGCAAAGTTCCAAAAGATGCTAAGAGCTAGTTAGACGATTGTAATACTCCGTATTAAAAAAAATGGTTATATGTATATATGTGTGTACATGGGTAATTATTTTTACGTACAAGAACCTATTTTCGATATGTAAATTATAGTTTCAATGTAAAATCATTTTTCCTACAAATTATTTCAAAAACTAGCTATTTCATGTTCATATGTAATTAGAGATATTGTTAGTTTGAATTGGAGAAGGGAGATTAAATGAGGTTGGGTTGAATTTCCTCACAAAGGGCCAAGAGTTTGAGGTTGGACTAAATGAGTAGTTTTGTTTTGTTATTTTCTCTCAAAGATGAGGTGGAGAGTTTGTAACATTAGGAGTTAATGATTTGGTGATTACTCACCACTCTAAATGTGGAGTGGAAGTCTATATAGCATACGTGCATGTGTCTAAGTGCATGAGTTTGACTTTATTTTCTCACGAAGGCTAAGTAGAGTTTTGCCAACCATTAGAGAATAAAGAGGAGGGGTTAGTCACCACTCTAGATAGGTTAAGGTGGAAGTTGGTAATTAATAGAAGCTAATAATTAGGGTGTGGAGGTGGGAAGCCTTTGGCTTATACGTGTGGCTAAGTGTTGAGTTTGGTTTGATATTTTTACCAAGTAGGAGTGAGTTGGCAAGTTGAGCTAATGTAGAGAGATTACTCACCCCTAAACATTGGAGAGGTGTGCGTCTATATAGAGCCATAGACTAGGTATGCATATGTATTGGCATGCATGTGGCAGTATGTTGTTGTTGTTTTAGAATGTTTACTCACTAGCCTAGGGGAATTTCAATTAATTGTCTATATTCTCTCTTCAATGCTTCAATCTATCATTCCAAAATTTCCAATGAGGTGAGAATGGGTGGGATGCATATCCCTTAGACTTCGAACGTGACTTTTGAGTGTTTGTTCACCTTGCATGATATTGATTAACTTCACATTTGTTGTTTTACTATTGAACCACATATCATGGTTGATAATTGGTGAGGATTCATTCCCCAAATTGTTTGGACGTGGCCTTTGGGTGCAAGGAACACCTTGCATGATATTCATTAATTCATGATTAATCTAACACTTGTTGTTTTTCCATTGGAACACATTTCATTGCTAAGGATTAGGACAACATTTGTTGCCTTGTGATTGGAACACATTTCATGGTGATGATTAGGTTAACATTTGGTGTGTTTCTATTGGAACACATATGTTTAATGATTGGCACTACACTTGTTTTCTTTCTATTGGCACACTTGTGGAGATTCTTTGGAGAGGAATATTTCATGCAATCTCTATAAAGGAAGGAGCAAAGAACCAACGGATGATATGGAGAAGAGAGAATGAGAAAAGACAAAGGAAGAAGAAGATAAAAAGAAAGAAAAAGAACAACTCCAATAAAAAGCCATCCTCCCTTTCATATTACCCAATTACCTTTCTTTTACATATTGTTAAGGCTTTAAGCCATCTTTCATTGTATTTGTAAGTCCCTCATATATATAGTGAAATACAATGAAAGCAAACCTCAGTGGATACAGTTGATTTGGCGAACCACTTAAATCTTGTGTGTTTATGCGTTTACATTTGAGATCATTGCCATAAGAACACTCCCACCAAAACATCAAAATTATCCATTTATTTTCCCTTGAGAATGATGTACAAAAGTGTGAGACAAATCCCAGAAAATACATGAGACCTTATCCAACAAATCTCTCCACCAAACTCCATCTATTAAAAGAAAGATATCTAAAAACTAGAAATTCGTCCAGCCTATTTAACAGATCAAAACATCATCATCCATATATTATATTATAATACTTCCTTCATGAGAGTTGTTCTTTTGTCTTTCTACCATGATATATCAAAATTCCAGAAACATCCAACCGTGTGATCGTCCAATATGTCTGAAATACCAACTCATGTCTCTAATCCCGCAGAAAACTGGACAGCTATGTTATGAGTACCAAAAACCCATTTTTTGTAACTCGAATCAAAACATTTCCTTCACAAAAGTTGTTTCTTATCATCTCCTCTATAACATATCCAAAAACCACGACAATCTAATCTATGTGCTGACTTATATCCCAGTTCGCATAGCTGATAGTTTCAGCTATATTAAAGAAGAAGTAGAAATGGTGGGCTAAAATAAAAATAAAAGATGATGTTTGGAAAGGGAAAAGCTAGAGACATAATTTCATGCCTCGTGGCCTTGGAGACATATATTTCACTCTAATAATTATTTTCTCTAACATGAATGTCTATTCTTTTTTAATAAAAACAGGTTGCCCGACCAAGATGGACGAGACGATGAACAAATATATATGGAGTGGTCTACGAGTAACATTTTATATGATGAATTATAGATTATTATTTTGTTAATATTATGATGATATTACCCTTGTTACTAATCAATTTGATTTATGTTGAAGTTGCAGGCTTGTTAGATAAAGTGTGAGTATTGATATCTACGTGAACATGGCATATACATATGCATTGCAAAGCAAGAAAAAGAGTTGTGTTGTGTCAAGTGCTCACTTGTATAAAGTGTTTAAGTTGTGAGGATATTCAAGGGCTAAAGTTTACCTTGAATATAAAATAATGAATCGTGTATATGTCAGGCATAGGGTGCATGGCTTGAGTATACAATTGGTTGATTGTTAAAAATAATGAAATCTTGTATATATCAAGCGTAGGGTGCATGGCTTGAATATACATTTGAGCGTTGGGTGAAGTGCTTACTTAATAAAGTGGAAACTGAGAGTTTAATTACAAAAATTGGATTTAAGGGATGAACGGGAGTTAACTCATATTCTAACGTACTCAGAGCCAAGTGGTATAAGTATGGTATGGGACGTGCACGCTTGGGTGCCTTAGGTATGCGTTGACGAGATTAGAAGGGAATGAGTACATTCATCCATTCCATTTGCATATATTTCATGCATTTGAAAGAATTGTTACAATTTAATTATTATTTTGTTAGTAGTTTTTGTTGTGAATTAATTTATGTACTATTCTATTTCCGCTGCGTATTCATTAAATTTTTATGTAAAATTTTGTTGATGTATGGTGTAATTGTTATAATTTAATTTTATTTTCCACCATATCTTGGTTATAGAATTTATTTCTATAGCTAAGATATGACTCACACCCTAGCTCGTGGATAGTCTTTATTCGCGGGTCGGGGCGTGACAACGATGGGCTGAGGTCTAGCGCCTAAGAGGTTAGGCGAGGGCCTAAAATGCAAAATAGAATCAAATAGATTATAAAGTATTAGAACATAATGCAAAATGAGAGTTATATATTTTCTGTCTAAGTGATAGTTGCGACATAGGAAGTGCTAGGCAGATCTAGGCGGGTGCCTAAGCAGGTCTAGCTGGCTTTTTTTAATTTTCAAATGCCTAGGAATTAATTAGGCGGTGACCAGCTGCCTAACGCATATGTTGAAATTGTTAGAACCGTGAGCATGGATATCATTATTCTTTTAAAATTGTGCATGAATCATGTATAAACAATACACTGTCATACATTTTAGAATTGTAATTGTATTGATAACACAATATACGAATATATACTAATCTATTACTTGAAGTACAAATAAACCTAAACCCAAAAAAAATTTACAAGGCCAACTCCAACCGAATTCTCCTATACTAACATACATGCATAGCTCTCTATGGCGTTACCTATCCTACTACCTCCCGACAAACATACAGCCTATTTGTCCCTCACATTCAGGATGAAAGTTCGAATGTGATACCCGATAATACCAAGATTAGCCTCTAACCTCCATAACCCAACAGGAATCACACACACCAAAAACAAAGGGGTAATTAGTAAATTCAAGTAACACGTCTCAGCGCACACGTACAGAGAGAGCGCGTCCGTGCGAACCGTACCAGGAACCGCAAATTGCCTAGTTGGTCTCTTGGGCTGGCGTTTGGTTTGGTTTGGCTTTTTGACAAGTCGTGTCCCACATTTCTCATTATTTTTTGCCTAGTTGGTCATTCTTTCCGATAACGACACATGGAATCCCACATTTCTCATTATTTTAATCAAACAGTTCCTCCTCTCTCTCTCTCTCTCTCTCTTCCTTCTTCCTCTTTCTCTCTCTCTCTCTCTCTCTCTCTCTCCCCTCTCCGTCTCGCCTCCTCGACCTCACCTCCTCGTCGCCCATTTCAGATGGTGAAATGCCCTTGAAGCTTATGGTGGTTTGTCGCCATGAAGTAGAAGCCATGCCCTTTATGGTAAGCTCCTCATCAGCTCAGCTCGGGCATTTTACATGGCTATCTTTTTTTTAAAATATGATTTT
Organism: Malus domestica; assembly: GCF_042453785.1. Classification (NCBI taxonomy): domain Eukaryota; kingdom Viridiplantae; phylum Streptophyta; class Magnoliopsida; order Rosales; family Rosaceae; genus Malus; species Malus domestica. The sequence goes on along the minus strand of NC_091670.1, from coordinate 39,856,375 downwards.
TTTGACTTTTTCTGGTTATATATTACGTGTGATTTATTAATTATTTTTTAGGTTTTTGCATCTGGGGATTTTTTTTATTCTGCATTATTTTAGTGGAGTTATGATTGTTTTGACACAATGATTGTTTTTTTAGCTTTTTCTACCGAGCTTGATGGGTTGTAATCATGGGTGTTTCTTCGATTTCAATATAATTGAATACACTTTTGTTTTTCGGGGCTTTAATTTTATTTTTTATTGACTGGTTTATTGGGTTGTTTTCGTATGAATTTTCAGGCTTTTACGGAAGGTGGTGTTTGACTTTGAAACAAAAACAAGTTTGAATTTATTTGGTTTATTAATTTTTATATTTATTTAGAGAGCCTAAGAGGGTTTGGTGGTGCTGAGGAGGGTGTCCAAATTATTTGATTGGAAGGGTCTGCAGATTGATGAGATTTGGTGGGTTTGAGGATTTGATGCGGCCTCATTCTTCCGTAAGGGCTTCAATACTTCCTTAGTTTCAGTGATGCAAAAAGTTAGATTCTTTTTCTTCAACTAGTTTGATAAAGTTAGAGGTCTTTGTTGATGGGCTTGAAGAACTTCGGATTTTCGAGCTTGTTTGTAGCTGAATTCAGATTGTTTGAGGATTTCCCATTTGGATTTAGGCCTTCTTCTCGGCTCCAGGACGAGGAGGAGGTGAATAGGGTGGTTTTGTGGGTGTAAAGCTGGGTTGGGATTTGGTATAATTACTGGGGAGGATGGAGGAAGAGGCGTATTCTTGGATTCGGAGAACGAAATTTTCTCATCGGTTTGATTCTTCAAGATTGGCCGCCCTTCCGTTAGCCCTGCAGGACGTCCGGATAGCCGGATTAAAGTCAAGGCCTGCACCGGCAGCGGTGGCAGAAGCGGAAGCAGCTCCTTCGAAGCAGAAATCGAGTTCCAGTAATTCAAAGATTCAGAGGAATTCTGTTCATACGCCGGTTAGGCGAAATCTTCTTACCAACAAGCAGAGATCTTTGTCCCCTGTGCGTCAGATCCACATCTCCGATGCGTTTAAGGAAGCCAAGTCTGATACGAAGAGGTTTTCGACACCACATCCTAAGAGAAAGGGGTTGGGAAGGTTGTTCGGTAAGGATTCGCACAGTAAGTCATCGAATTCGATGAATACGAGCCCCCTCAGGCACTTGGCTTCTATGAAAGTCAATGACAAGACGAAGAGCCGGAAGGAGTCGCCTTGGGCCAAGTACTTTGATCATGCCGGCGGGAGAGTCAATGCCGTGGACGCTGCCGATGAATTTTGCGTTGATTTGTCGAAGCTGTTTCTTGGGCTTAAATTTGCTCATGGGGCGCATAGCAGGCTTTACCATGGTATCTACAATGACAAAGCTGTTGCTGTTAAGATTATCAGGGTGCCGGAGGATGACGAAGGCGGGGTGTTGGCAGCTCGATTGGAGAAACAGTTTAACAGAGAAGTCACTCTTCTATCTCGTCTCCACCATTCGAACGTCATAAAGGTATGTAATCTCTTCCGCTTTTCCACCTTGTATGCATTTGGATTGTTACATTTTCTTATGCTGGTGAACGAATTATGTATCCTAGCTTGAAGATTTTAAACATCAGATATGATTTAACCATGTTTAGAACTTTCGTAATTGCAAATCGTGAGCTCGAGGTTGCAGAACGGTGTATCCTTTGATACTGATATTTTGTTTCCTTGAAACAGTTCATTGCAGCGTGCAGAAAGCCACCGGTTTATTGTGTAGTCACGGAATATCTATCAGAGGGTTCCTTGAGGGCATATCTGCACAAGCTTGAGGAAAAATCTCTTCCTCTGGAGAAACTGGTTGCTATTGCCTTGGACATTGCTCGGGGAATGGAATACATCCACTCGCAAGGAGTCACTCATCGGGACCTTAAGCCCGAAAATGTTCTTATTGATGAAGAATTCCACCTGAAAATTGCTGATTTTGGCATAGCCTGTGAGGAGGCGTACTGTGATTCGTTGGCCGACGACCCTGGGACATACCGTTGGATGGCCCCAGAGATGATCAAGCGTAAATCCTATGGACGGAAGGTTGACGTGTACGGCTTTGGACTCGTCCTGTGGGAAATGGTAGCCGGAGCAATCCCCTACGAGGATATGAATCCCATTCAGGCTGCTTTTGCTGTTGTGAACAAGGTACGTTCATAACTTTTGTTTACTCGCCAATGACGATCACAATGAAACGAGTTTGCAAAAGATTCGGGTGTTTTGTTTGAAAATTGGTGCGCTGAACTAATATTTCCGCCATTGACTCTTTCTCGCGAAGCTCTTTGTGCAGATCTCTACATGAAAGTTACTTATAAAAAAGAACAGCTCTTAGTTAAAGTTGCATGTTAACCACATTCTAACAAATTGTGGGTTGCTTTTTCAGAATTTGAGGCCTGTTATCCCCAAGGGTTGCCCATCTGCAATGCGGGCGTTGATCGAGCAATGCTGGTCCTTGCATCCGGAGAAAAGGCCCGAGTTTCCGCAGGTCGTAAAGGCATTGGAGCAATTCGAGTCTTCCCTCGCCCGTGACGGAACCTTGAATCATGTAACAAGTCCAATCTGCCAAGATCACAAGAAGGGGAAGCTCCTTCACCGGATTCAGAAGCTTGGTCCTGTGCATCCTCATAGCACACCAACGCCTAAACCCAAGTTCTCTTGAATCATCCATCCTTCTTGTGAGACCTCCTGGCTTTTGTAGCGTCACCAGGTCAAAATTGTAATTAAAAAAAAGGTTCGTTTTCTCTTAAGCCTTTTGATTTGTAATCTTCTGTGATGTCACATTCACGTTGAACAAGTGGAATTGAATTAATAGATTGATAGGCAAATATATATTTTTTATATTATACACGTACACCACAAATGCTTATCAATTTTGCATTTTTTAATCTCTCACTCACTGTCTATAAATTATAGAATTTGAGGGGTGGAAAATGCTATATGGTGACAGTTATAACCCCTTTTTCTTTGCAAAGTTTGATTTGATTGAAAGAGAACTTGGGTAGAGTTTCTAATTAGGGTAGTTCTCACACCGAGCATGCGTAGTTTTGGGTCGTGCCAAAATACAGGAGGTATATACTTTTGTTAGTGATTTTATTAGTCACGTGATCATGTTTACCAATCACGTGATCATATTGTCCTATAAAAAAATTTCATGGACCAAAATATAGGGGGTATAATGCTTTTGTGAGGGTGGTTTTACCAGTCATTTGATCATGTTGCCTTACTGAATTCTTCATGTCATTTAGGATTCAAATTTGAGGGATTCATATTTCATGAAATCAAGAAGGGTAGTGCTACTCAGACACCTCTTTTTACCTTTTACACTCTTGTTAATTTTTGTCCATTGAGCATCTTAGGTTCTTTCTATCTGACAACCGGAAATTCAGAGGAGTGTTTGAGAAGTATGGATACACCACCCAATCAAGAATTGGATTTTCCTTTTCACAGGTCGTTTTCACAACCAGAATGATTGGCGTTTTTTTTTTTCCCCATCATCTTCTCAAGCATTTAAAAATGAAAATTAATGAAAATGATTTGAAAACTTTGATTTTTAATGGTAAAGACAAAATAAAGGGTCAAGTGAATAGTACCAAGATTGATTTTTTAGTGTAAAAATGTGGTTTTTCGTTAAAATGAATAGTACCGGAAGCTTTTCGTTAAAGTTTTCTTCAAATAATTCTCCATCAATGTTGAAAGAGTGACTCCTTCAATTAGGCAATTACCTTACAACCCCCCACCCCCAACTCCCGGTTTGTTGTTTAAACCACCTAGTCATCGACCCCTTTGTCTAATCGTCTCCTTCCCTGCTGCAATAACGCTTTGGGAACTCTTGATGCAGAACATAGATGTCTTTCTGAACCAGACATGGATGCGTGGCCTACTATCTTTGCATTATGTTTCGTTACTTGTATGGAAAGGCAGGTGCAAAAGAACCCCTTGATCTTTAAATAGGTAGGTAGAGGACATGTTCACATTAATTCTCACAATGTTCTTGTGTGTTTTATTGTCAAGGACTCAACTTGGACAATTAAAGAGAGAACCACGTTGTCCTTGTGTAGCAAAAGTGTTGGGGCATGTTCGTAGTGCTTTAGGTTGACCATATGTGTTTCTACCAATGTTTGGCTGAAAAATTTTAAGGACTCGTTTGAAAGTGATTTAGAAATGACTGAAAGCGCTTTTGATAAAATTGATTTTAGGTTCCAAAGGCAATAAGTATTTTTTGGAAGAAGCATTGGAATGTGCAGAAATGACTTCCCTTGTAACAAAAGTGAATCTAAGCAAAACACTATGAGCATGAGTATTTTCTTAGACCTTTTATAATACTACGTGATATATTGTTAGATTGTTTCTCTTGTGCTTCTCTTAAAAGCACTTTTAATCAATAAAATTTGTTATGCTTCTAATTAAAGTGCTTAAAGTAAAAACGCTTATAGCAATCACATTTCGCTACCAAATTCGATTGCAGAATTTATTTAGATGCATTGCATGGAATGGCCCTTCTTATTTATAATTTTTGCCACCTATAACTTTCAACTTAAATCCGTGATACTTTAAATTTCTCATGCCTTCGACGTTTTCTTTTCTGCAAAAAACATGAAAGCCAATTGCAACAAGCAACATTAACACAAACCAGCAAAAATATCCCAATCTCTTGCAGTGATTTGTAGTTTTTCACATGCAGTGGACTTGTCAATTGAATAAAAATCCAACCACTTTTTTTTTTTGTCAAAAAAAATCTAACCACTCGAAGTCTTAAATTTTAGAGTAATTTACATGGAACATGTTTGTCTCTTATTGTGATGTTCTAACTAATTACATATTTTTATTTAAAATATTATACCTGGTAATATATTATTAGACCCGAAAATTACAAGACCGTAAATCATTTTATGTGTTTTTCTCCTAAACTTGACTTGAATTAATTTTTTCAATTGTGGCATTTAACAAGGCCTGGTGCTGTGTCCTGCATGTTTGGAGGTACAATGCTCTTTCAAAGTCTCTTTATATGAGCACTACCTCACAATTTAACATAAATTTCATGCCAATAATAAAACATTGTAAAAAAAATATGAGAGAACAGATAGTGTGATAGAAAATTCATGAAGAGTTTCACATTAAAAATAGTCTTTTTATTGTTTCTCAACTACCTAAACATACGTGTGAAACTTGTGGTCTATAAATTAAGTGACGTAATTTAAGTGACGTAATTTGCCATAAAAATACCAACTGACGTGATTTAAAAGCTTAATTATTTCCTTTTTGACCAGAATAACCAATGAGAAAGCAAGCAAATTCCCTTTAGCAAATGGCAGATGGATAACCAAAAAAAAAAAAAAAGAGGCAGATGGATGCTACCCGCCCACTAGGGCAAAGGAAAGCCTGGTTCTTTATCCTTTTAGATGGTAGACTAGTTTGATGAATTCAAGTTCAATAAGAAGACAAAAGTAAACTACAAAATTGGTTTAAGTATTATGTTCTTTTTAAGAGAAAATTTGAAATATGTCCAATTTTATAGTCTTATTTTTGAAGTAAGTCTAATTTTTAGTGACTTTTGACTTTTGAAATATGTCTAATTTTTAATTACTTTGGACCCATATCTAAAGAGCCTTTTTTTAAAGGAGGTTTAAAGTTCAAATATTATTTCCGCTTGATTAACTTAATTTAAGTCACGTAATATGTATTGCAAACAAAAAATAATAGACCGTTAGTGACAACAGATTTTCGATACACATTCATTTTTACATTCATTTATATTAGTGTAAAGATTGTGTGTAATGATTCATTAAGAAAGTTAAATGAAATAGTGATTACTTCCTCTCTAAGTCTCTCCTTCCTCTCTCTCAAGCCTCCTTTCTTTTGTACGTGTTAAAGGTTTCGGTACTATGGTTAACACTTTTCACACACTCTTGTTAATTTTTTATCATTAATCTTCTTCAATTTATTCGATCTACAGCAAAAAAAACAAAAAAAAAAAAAACAAACAAACGATGTCTGAGAAATAAAAATAGGTGTGTGGATAAAATAAAAATGGATGTGTGGATAACGCTACCCTAAATTTTCTCCAACCCTAATCCCAACACATAACATGTACCAAAGGAAAGGACCCAAAGGAAAGAAAGAGGAATCTAGACCATTAACACCCAGCTAATTGGCTCCTGCAAGTTATGGTCAAATATTTGATCCAATGAATTGTCTTGGTTGGAGAATTGCAGTAGGGAATTTAACCATATGATGTATGACTTGAGTCTTGTGGCAAGTTGGAAAGTCACTACCAACCAAAAGAATAGTACTTAATTGTGATACAAAAATAGACATCCGATATGAAAGTTTTAATTATATTTCATATTTTTGTGGAAGTGCTTATGTACGAGTCTTGGTCATTATTTTTAGTGGCAGACCGGCCAATTCAATCAACTTTAGTTCATGGCAGATGCCACAAGGATGGGGACCCTTTTTGGTCCTTTTGCACGACTCCAAACTTACCAAAACAGAATGAGATCCACTTGAGAACTCCCTCGAGTTTGCAGACCAAGAGATCTGAGTTCAAGAAAAAGAGACTAGAGCCGTTCGAGTTTGTGAATTTTTGTGAAGTGTGCTAATAAGATGAGCTAATGGAGAACGTTGGAATGAAATTGAGTAGTTCGAATCTTTCGATCCGTAAACTCCAAATAAAGATCCGAAGGATCTCAATCCTACTAAATCAAATCACAGAATCACCCGGAATATCAAGGCAAATACCATGCCAACTAATTATTGGAGTTTTTTTATTTTTTATTTTTTTGTCGAAAAGATAGAAATGGAGTTTTTTTTTTATTGGAAGTGAATATATATTTTTTAAATTAGGGTTTGGTAAATTACTATTCAACGCTTTTTCTTTGCTCTTTGTTTAATCTTCTGCCGCCCAGGCCAACATTTTGATTTGGATGTGGGGAAACTGGAAAGATAAGATAATGCTTAATTTTAATGAATATGTCTACGAGCACTGGCAATGAAATTGACAGGTTTTGTTATAGTGGAACAATCTGGTTACTATGCATGGTATCAATCAAATTATCTATTATAAAGGTAGGAATTTTGGTTCTAAAACTAGGGTTAGGTTAGGGTTCAGGGCAAAAAAAAAAAATGCTGAGTGATGAGATGATGACACATAGTTTTAGGGAAAAAAGATTCTCGCCGGATCATTTTTCTAGGGATCTTAAAGATTCCGTGATCTCACTCGTTCATTGTACATCGTAAGGTCAGAAATTATTTTAAAATTTAAAATTTAAAATTAAATATGAATGGTATCTAACGAAAACTAACCGTACAATATACAATGAACGGATGAGATCACGAGATGACTAGAAAAAGAATCATGCGAGTATACTTTTCCTAGTTTTAGGACCATAAATCTAACCAGTGAAGGTGTAAAAAAGAAACTTGTTCGCATCACAAAGTGTGTTTAGTTGTATTACGTACATATCCAGTAATTTGTGAAGAAATCTTATGTTATTTATCTATCATTTCGGTTTTGTAATGATTACTACAGGAAAACCAACTGTGAAGCCTAGATACTTCTAGGCATTCGCATTTCAAAAAGATCATCCCTATGATAATTTAGTTAAGAATATGATAGCTAGTTACGAATATGTGGTGAGAAATGAAACGACGTAGCAAGAAAGATTTGAACACTCAAGGGATCAAATCGAACAACAAGATGATCAAGAGAGACTATGTGTCTCCACCTTTTGTGCATGAAGAAAGCAACGATACCCAGGTTGTATGGGAATTAGAGAGACTATGCATCTCATTTGTTCCTTTCAGATTTAATATAAAGTAAACAGATATTGGTAACTTTAGTTTCATAAATCTCAAGAAACAGCAACCACTTATATGTGGATGTGGTAGTTACACCTAAAGCCACTTTGAATTATATTTCTTTGTTATACTGTTTCCGGATAATCATATAGTGCTCCTGAAGTTTTCTGTCGGAAAAGAAGAACAAAAAAAAAAAAAAGGGGGGGGGAAACGCCATTTTTTAATATGTGAATGCAGATTAAAGTTGCAGCAGTATATCAGCTTTAATTATTGGTTTCCTTATCACATGTATAACATTTATATGCCTACTTGAAAAGGGAAATAACATCCCTTTGGGGGCCTGATCGACCCTCTTTGAGCACGTGTAGAAGTGAGTGAAATATAGCCAACCCAAATATGAGTTGGATAAGGTTGATCAGGAGTACGGATTATCTATGAATTTTAGAATGCAAACTCAAATATGAGAAAACGAAAAGGAACAATTAAGCTCAGTTTAGTTAACTAGCTACTTCATAAGATTAATAAAAACCTTGAAAGAAAATTAACATTGTAATGGAAGTTTCTGGCTCATATAGTTCATCTTGTTTTGTTTAATTTATTTTCGCTGTTTGTTGTTTATTAAGATTAGTGATTTCGGGTTTCTTTGTTTGATCATATATTCTCCAAATTGAATGTTTTACCCTTGTTTTGTTCGTTGTACTCACGAGAGGTGGAAGTTAAAGAATGAGTGTTAAAATTACTAGGTTTTGAATAGAAAATGAATGAGGCATTATATATTTTTGTATTACATTACGTTACATGATCTAAGATGGGTCCCTTGCATGTGTTCAAGGTTTGTATGGCAGAAATTGACTCGTTGGAATTTCGCTTTCTTTAGGTTAAAGGGGTGCAAAATGTGACATGCCAGCCCATCATTTTCACACTACTATCGGCACAATTTGAACTTAAAATAAATGGTCTAGGTTTCACGTAAAATCTGCCAATAACTTGAAGCAATATGCACAAGAACTGTGAAAGCCGAAAATTGCACAGTAGTAAATGCGTTTTCCTTTGTCAAATGACCGGTCAAGGGCAATGGTGGGTTCGTGGGACCTTGTTAAATGATAGATACTAAATGTGGTCATTTATATATACAATTATTTGTCTGTCATATAATGAGAGAAATAGATTTAAAACTATAAACAATTGGTTATAAGACAGATTTTCTTCTAACAAAACGAGAGGGAAGGGTCCTACTGCCTTCTGAAATCTGTAAACTTTTTCCAGTAGCATCTTGTGATAGTACTGCTTTCACCTTTGGCTTTCTTTCTCTCCTCTTGCTGAGCGTCTTAATTATAAGGGCGCGCAATATACCACAAATTGAAGACCAATATTTGTTTTTATTTGTATATATCATCATCAAGTATTTCAATTTGCAGGTGGATATTGTTTGACATCTTTCTAGTTTGGAATATATTGATGGAGAAGTGCCCTAGTTCATCTAGAACTGATAGGAAAACCATAGAAAAAAACAGAAGAAATCAAATGAAAGCTCTATTCTCCAAGCTCAATTCTCTTGTTCCCCACCAACGATCAAGGGTCTCTCTCTCACTCTCTGAATCTTCTTTGTGGGTGTGTAATTGTTAAGATTAGACTGTAATTGTTAAGATCATGTTTTCTTGTCAGACTGCGTGTCTGTTTATGTAATTGTTAAGATTAGATAATTCAGACACAATCTAACGACACAACATTTGTCTGCTAATACAGGCATGCTAAAAGAAATGAGTTTTTGTTCATGGGATTATTGTTGCAGGAAGCATCGCTGCCGGATCAACTAGATGATGCTGTAAACTACATTAAAAAATTACAGACAAACTTGGAGAAGCTGAGGGAGAAGAAAGACAGGCTAATGGGAATCGAGAAGAGCAGTCATTGTAATGCAGGGTTTGGCCGCAGTGGTGGAGCAATAACCGAGGGATTAAATTCATCACCATTGGTTGAGATTCATGAAATGGGTTCAGCTCTAGGGGTTCTGATGATAACTGGGCTGGATCACCAGTTCATGTTCAATGAGTCGATTCGAGTGATTCAAGAAGAGGGAGCCGACATTGTTAATGCCAGTTTCTCAGTTGTCAAAGATACTATTTTTCACACAATACATTCCAAGGTAACTAAGCAAACAACCACACAATTAATCGTAATTTTTTAGACTGTACTGTAATTATACACATTTTTATAGTCTGCGCATATACTGTAGGTTAGAGAGTCTGCAGCAGCAGGCTCAGTAGCTGCAAGGATATCAGAGAGACTAAAAAAGTTTGTGAACGATCAAGATGGTGCATTTTGAACCTATAATTATATGATCTGCTTCATTGAAGTACAAGTCCTAATGTCGTTTGTTGATCTGAATTTAGCCTTCTTAATTGATTATGAGCCTGAAGCTTATCAAAAGTACGAGTCCTAATGGCGTTTGGTGATCCGAATTTGGCCTTCTTAATTAATTATGAGCCTGAAGCTTATCAAAATTACTAGTCCTAATGTCGTTTGTTGATCTGAAGATTTTATTTTCAAGTCCTATGGCCTCTATATATATATATATATATATCCCATATATATATATATATTATAGCATTCTATGTATATAATTTCTTCTTAGTTACCATTTTTACTACGTACAGTTTAATGACAGAAATTATTTGAATCTATGGAAATATATATAGAAGATATAGTCAGGTAGACAACAAGGAAAATCACAATGTTTATTGGAAAAAAAAATGAAAAATGATAGACCATTGATTCCTTACTTGCAAAACAAGGGATATCTGAATTACAAATTCTCCAATCACATTTCCTGATTGTTCATCGCTCCGTTCTTTTGATTTTATTGCATGTGAAGGAACTAATTTCAGTCCTACATCAAAACATCTATTAAAAGGTAGAAGAATTAGGCACCATAGATATTTATTGTGTTTGAGTTCCGAGTTAAAACTCTCTCCCAGTTATAGTGTAGCAAGTCACACCTCATGAATCTAATTATTTCTTAACTGAATATATTTTTGTAGAAATATATAATCAGAGGAAGAACACAGTAAGTATAGAACAATAATATTGATGGAAGTCACACTATTCCATTGTTCATAATCAAGTATAAATATACAAGATCTGCTAGAGTTACAGAGAGTCCTACAGGGACTGTATAACATCTAATATACAAGTCCTATCGTGATTACAAAAATTTAAGATAATCATGCAGTCTACAACTAAGTTGGAGTCAAAGAGGACTCTGTGCTAACAGTTTTGCTATATGTGTGTGTGCGTGTGGACAGTATGAGCATCTTTGGGCTGTACTGGAATGAAATTTGCAGAAAAAGAGAATGCGACTGGAAAAGCTGTGTAATTCTGATACGATATGGAGCAGCTGGTGTATGTGGGAAAGCCCTTAGTATTCTTGATTAATAGTTCTGATACGATATGGAGCAGCTAGAGCAATGTTGATTAATTAAGATTAAGTGGTGATGAAAAGTCTTTGATTCTAGGGTTTAGGGTTCAGAATTAGCTTAATTAGTATTGTCTTATGAAGACATAACTCAAATGGATTGATGGCCGTCAAAACTATAACAATCCACCAGCTAGCTTCACAAAAATTAAAACATATCTAATCTACTTCCCAAATGGTCCCGTCCTCCGAGCGGTCGTCTCAGAGTAAACTTGATGGAGCCTGGAATGAATCCTTAAAGTTTGGGGTGCAAGAATAGTGGTCAGAGACTCATACGGTGTCTTTGTGGCTGCGTTCGTCAGAAAGTCGGCCAATGTTTTCTCCCCTCGGCAGGCTGAAGCTATGGCGGTTCGTGCGGGGTTAGCTTGGACGACGGAAAGGGGTATCAAAATTTATTCTTGAGAATGATTCTCTCCAAATCACTTCGGCGCTGCTAGAGCCTTCTCTCAATTCGACAATGGTTGGTCCAATTGTAGAAGGTGCCAAGGCCTTGCTTAAGTCGGGCACTGGAGTCGCACTTTGCCACATTCGCCGCCAAGCCAATAGAGTTGCCCATCGTCTCGCCAAAATTTCTCTTCAGGTTGATGACTATGTTTATATCTACAAGCTAATGGAGTTGCCCATCGTCTCACCAAAATTACTCTTCAGATTGATGACTATGTTTACAATATCGCAATTAAAAAGTTGATTAATGTGATTCAGAATGAGAAAGAAACTACAAAATTAATGAAATTAACACTCAACCATCTAATGTATTGTGAGAAAATGTACATGGCAGATGATTGAAGCTCGTGTTAATAAGTGGGAACACCAACTTCGGCAACTGGTCTAGTAACCAACATCTACCTAGTTGTTTAGGATTTTACATTCGTTTAATTGTTTGTTAAATTTCAATTTCTAACAGAATTTTAATTGTTAATTAGATTTTCCAGTATAATTTTAATTGTTAGTTTAATTTTTATTTTCGTACTTTACTTGATGCCAATTAAACCACGAGAGTTTTCTCAACTACTGTTTTTTTACTATTTTAGTTTTTGGCATCAGACTTTGTGTAATTACTTAGAGTTCGTTTGAAAGTATTTTTAAAATGGCTAAAAGCGTTTTAGATAAAATATTTTTGATTTCGAAAAGTATTTGAAGTGCTTTATCAGGATTCACTTGCATTTTACTAAGGATTGGTTCTAAAAATATCTTCAACAAAAACGATTTCCATCATTTTAAAAGTACTTCGAGGTGTCACTTAGTATTTCGATTTAATGATATTCCTCTTCATTTGTAAGTGAGAGGTCTTAGATTCGATTATCATGAAAGATGAATTTGAACCACATTATTACTAGTTCATTGTGAGACTTAACTTATCCCTTTTCCATAATGAATAATATCGTTTGTTTAGAAAAAAAAAGATAAAAATGGTACTTCTAGATTTGGGAGAAAACCCTAACCACTTCCAAACGTGCCCTTAATTTTCGAAAACTTTGAGAGGCCTAATAAAATATAATTGGACTAGGAGAACCCCCCGTACCTTAGTCGATATTCAAGACCCAGAATCACCAACAATTCATAACGGCCAGGGGCAGAACGGTAAATTCACATGGCATGATAACCGTACGCACACTAGGGTTTTAAGCGCAAACCCAACCGGGAGTAAAGCTTCCGACTTCCACTGTCTTCCTCTGAATCTCACAAATTCAGCAATTATGGTCGAAGGTTTCGAAGTCGGCGGCGTCCCCTTCAACCCCGACGGGTGGGGCCCACCGGACAGCGCAACCACCCCAACCACCACCTCCAATTTGCCCCAAAACGTGCCCTTCGCTCCCTTCTCCCGCTCCGAGAAGCTCGGCCGGATCGCCGACTGGACCCGCACCTTCAACAATCCTGCCCGCTCCAAGAACCCATCCGACGCCGTCTTCGACTTCTCCAACGGTGAGTCGTTCCCCGGCTCCGCCGATGACGACGCGTCGTTCCGTCTCGTCGATGGAAAGCCCCCGCCGCGGCCCAGATTCGGCCCCAAGTGGCGGTTCCAGCAGCAGCGACAGCTCCCCCACCGCCGCGACGAGGAGGTCGAGGCCAAGAAGCGCGAGGCCGAGAAGGAGCGAGCCCGCCGTGACCGCCAGTACAACATGAACCGGTCCAACGTCAATGCCCCGCGCCGAGAAGCTGCGGTTTTCAAATCTTCCGTCGATATCCAACCTGAGTGGAACATGCTCGAACAGATCCCCTTCTCCACATTCTCGAAGCTCTCGTTTTCGGTTCCGGAGCCGGAGGATCTCCTCTTCTGCGGCGGACTCGAGTTCTACGATCGCTCCGTCGATCGAATCACCCCCAAGAACGAGAGGCGGCTCGAGCGGTTCAAGAACAGGAACTTCTTCAAGGTCACCACCACTGACGACCCCGTCATCCGCCGCCTCGCAAACGAGGATAAAGCCACAGTCTTTGCCACTGACACCATTCTCTCGACTCTTATGTGCGCACCCCGGTCAGTTTACTCTTGGGATATTGTTGTTCAGAAAGTTGGGAACAAATTGTTCTTTGATAAACGTGATGGGTCGCAATTGGATTTGCTTTCGGTTCACGAGACATCTCAGGAGCCATTGCCTGAAGCTAAGGATGATATCAATTCAGCTTATTCGTTGAGTGTCGAGGCTGCTTATATCAATCAGAACTTTTCACAGCAGGTTTTGGTTAGGGATGGGAATAAGGTCACATTCGATGAGCCTAACCCGTTTGCAAACGAAGGAGAGGAGGTTGCTTCCGTTGCTTATCGCTACCGAAGGTGGAAGCTTGAGGAGGGAATGTATCTGGTTGCGAGGTGTGAGGTGCAAAGTGTTATGGAGGTGAATAATCAGAGGTCGTTTTTGACCCTGAATGCGCTTAATGAGTTTGATCCCAAGTATTCGGGTGTCGATTGGAGGCAGAAATTGGAGACTCAGAGGGGTGCTGTATTGGCAACTGAGCTTAAGAACAATGCCAACAAGTTGGCTAAATGGACTGCCCAAGCCCTCTTGGCCAGTGCCGATTTGATGAAGTTGGGTTACGTTTCGAGGGTTCATCCTCGTGATCACTTTAACCATGTGATTTTGGCTGTGGTAGGATACAAGCCCAAGGAGTTTGCCTCGCAGATTAATCTCAACCAAAACAGTATGTGGGGGATTGTGAAGTCGATTGTGGACTTGTGTATGAAATTAAGTGAGGGCAAGTATGTGCTTGTTAAGGACCCGTCGAAGCCCCAAGTTAGAATCTATGAGGTGCCTCCAGATGCTTTTGAGAATGATTATGTGGAGGAACCACTGCCCGAGGATGAGCAAGTTCAGCCACCCACGGAGGAAGGGCAAGGTGCTGAGCCGAATGTTGCTGCGAATGATGTTGAGGATAAGCCGCTTGACGCTTGAAGGGTAATTTTCTATCTGCATTGTCTACTGTAGTGTCTCATTTGTGTTCCTTATCGTTTTAGTTACTTTGAATAATTATGGGCTTAAGCATTTTAATAATCTCATTGAATCATGTATACATTTTAACATTTGTTAAAGGTACCTGATGATTAACGTAATGGTTTCCTTTAGTCATTAAACTTAAACCTAGACTAGACGGTGCAAGTTTGCAGGAAAAATTCTTTGGCAAGTAACTCTAGTCCTTTCTTCTTCAGATTTAGATTCCATTGTTTTTCTATCATGGATTCTTGGATTGAACTGAGAGAGAGGGGATCGATCAACGTATGTGTTGACCCTAGAAACTACAGAGCCTACGTGGCGCGCATGCCGAGTATTTTCTAAGCTAACTACGTCCTTCGGTGATTGCGGGGCGTGCCAACTCGTCGGCCGAGCTCGACCGAGGAGTAAATTTGTTGATGTTGCGTTGAGCGCGCTGATGACTTCTGTGTCTTGCGATTGCGGCCGAGGAAGGAACAATTCTCGGCCTCTTGGGTTCTAGAGCCTGAAGACAAGGCTGCTAAAATGCGAAGTTCACGAACCGAATTCGGCTTCCAACGTGCCGAATACAATAACCTGGTAACACCTCATTTCGCCGAGAAGGCTGATGAGATGACCTCGACCAATAAGGATTCGGAAATCCTTTTCGACCGAGACTTGGATAGGTAACCAGTCGTCCTCGCCGTAGTGCTGTTGATGCCAACGGAAGATGCTGCGAGATCGGCTGATTCTACGGTGACAGAGCTATCTATGCCGACTTAAGATATCACCGGTTGCTTTCACAGTGCTGTTGATGCCAACGGAAGATGTGTCAGCGAAAAAGAAAAAGAAAAATCACAAGTTGTGAGAGTTTGCGCAGGGCAATTTTGTATTGATTTTGTAGGGCTCTTTCCTGATGCACAGCGTCCCCTATTTATAGTACTGAACCTTGAGTCCGAGTTTACCTCCTACTCGGACTAGGTTTCCCTCTCCGGATCACCTCGACCAGTCCTACACCTATTAGGACTATGAACCTAGTCCTTAGCTAAGCTGGATTAATTTCCTGGAGATCCGATCCCGTCGAGACTCCCTATTGCACGAGGATTCGTCTTAACCGCCCTAGGTTTGGACTCCCACGGGTTGACCGATCCATGGTCCTTTTACCGCCCGGCCTCCTGGGCCGAGAGTGATCCTACCCTCGGCCCAAACTATTATTTTGGGCCCAAACATTGCCCCCTCGCTTCTGAGGTCCTCGGCTTGAAACCTTCGGCCGAGTTTCGGCCTTGAAGAAGCGAATCTACCACTCAGGATCCTAATACCCGAGTTCCAAGGCGCATTTATTGAGCACGATCGCACGATCTTGATCCTGCTAACCCACTCGCCACGTGGCGTCCTCTAACATGGCCAATCCCCCATAATGACGTCTAAGGCGTGCAGCAGCCTGAACCGTCTTGCCATCATGACCACTATCTCAATCCGCGAGCCACTTCCTCAGTCCGTGAGCCCACTTGTCATCGTGCGGGCGTCGAACCGTCTTTCGTCATTAATTTCGCCGTCACACGCAATCCTGCGTCCCCAAAACCCTGACCTTCGGTCTTCTCAACCGCATTTCCCAAATGTTCGTCATGATCGATAATTCCTTCGGTCGATTTTGTCCTTTGTTTTGAATTTCGAACGATTGCTCTTCCCCCTATAACTCTATAAATACCGAAATTCCCTCATTTGTACCTTTACGCTCTCAAACTTCCTGAAATCCTCTGCCATTGATTTCTAGTACATTTCTCCTATTCCAAGTCTTCGTCTTTAAATCCCCAACCCAGACAACCCTTCTACTCCGTGCTTCTTTCTCACAATGGCGTCCTTCATTTCCAAGCTTTCCAGGGAGTGTGACCAACATCAGAAGATTTTTGATCGGAGCTCGATCAAGACCATCCGGTTTGAAAACGACATGAGCACCCAGTACCAAATCCTGGGCCCTCTCTTCAAGGCTACAATACCGCCGACTATCATCGGCCTTCTACAGGAGCACTGCCTAACACCCTTACTTCAAGGGTTTGAATGGTCGCGATGGGATGCGGCTAAGCCCCAGGGCTCCTGGCCCTCGACGACCACATCCTGGGCAGCCTGGGTCGTTCGAATGGAACGACTCTTCGGCGAGCAATGGAAGGCTCTTGGCATCTACGACGCCATCCTCCTTTCGTCTATGGAAATCGTTCCCGACAAGGAGCTTCTCCAAGCCGCTCTGTGCTTCTGGTGCTCGGCCACCAACACAATGGTCCTTCCTCTGGGTCCCATTGGTCCCACCATCCTGGATATCACTGCCATTCTGGGGACTTCGGCGACCGGGATCCCTGTCGACGCGACCCTCTCTGGGCATCCGTCGAATATCAACCAGAAAACGCTCTTCGATCGTCGGGCCTCCGAGACCTTGAACCGTGACGGTCATATCCCGTCGAAGGAAGACATTCAGAAGCTCCACAAGAACTTCTGTAATTACAACACCCTCTATCTCCATTTCGCCGGCCGAGGAGAAGAGGACATGCGAGAGGGAGAGCATGAAGCCTTCCTCTTCTACTGGTACAACAAATACATTTGTTGTACCAAGTCAAACAAGTGTTTGGTCGAGAACATGCCGGTAGCCGAAGCCCTGGCTAGTGGTCACGTATTGGCACTGAGTTCCAACATTCTCGCCCAACTCTTCCGCTGCCTGGCCGAGGCGACCCTCCACAAGGTTGACCCGCACCAGAATGGTCCTCTCTGGATCTTCCAACTCTGGTTGCAGGTATACTTCGCCTCCCTTCGGCCGGCCATAGCTGAATTCTCACCAACAGAGGCGCTTGGGCCTCAACTGGCCTCTCGACCGACACCTCCCCATCAAGCCGAAGAGGTATTTCGGTACCTCTTCGCTCTCGACGACTTCTCCAACGACGAGTTCCTAATATGTCGTCGTCGAGACTACCCTTCCTCCATCAGGCTGCCTACCTCCCCATGGAGCGCGGAGGAAGACGCCGATCTTCGTCAGACCTGAGGGTCGTTTGTGCTTGCTCGCGACCTCCCTCTCGGCTGTGATGGGAAACGGTCAGGTTGGGAAGTATATCATCCGAACTTCCTTGCCCGACAGCTCGGCTACCTTCATGGCTGCCCTATTCCCTTTCTCTCCTCCCGAACGGTCCTAAGCCGTGGACGCGAACCTCGTTCCTCTGAGAAGGAGTGTAGAACCGTCGTGAGGGAGTTCCAAGAGCGCTGCCAAAAATTCCGCCTTCGACCAGCCACCCCGGAAACCCATTGCACCGACACCTTTGGCGAGTGGTGGGAGAAATACACCCAGGAATTCTTTGGTGCGCCGGTCGGAGAGGTGCTTAGCAGACTCTTCGGTGACCGGCCTAAGAAGGCCTCAGCCCCTCATCCTCAAGGTACTTGTTCCACTTTCCTCCTTTCCATCAACCTTGCATATTGATTTGCCTTACTGAATTGTCTTTATCTTTTTAGGTAGTCGGCCTTTGAGAAAGACGGAGGCAGTTGCCGCTGCCACAGCCGGGAAAAAATCGGTCGTGGCCCAAAAGGACAAACCCGCTGGTAGGGCCGTGCTGATCAAACGGCCTCGCCAAGAGGCCGAGCCGGCTGTCGAGCCTTCCCCGCCTGCTAAGCGGGTTAAACAAATGGCGAAGAAAGGTGCACGGGAGATCCACGTTATCTCCAGTCACACGACGACTCCCAGTGCTTCCCCTTCTCCCGTCGCCGGTCATTCTGGGGTCGAGAAACAGCCGGCTTTGGCCGCAGAGACGGCCTGCCTCTGTGGCCGGCGCATCAATTGTCCCTCCCTCTATCGAGAAGGCACCTGTCTCACAACAGGCGGTTTCTACAACCGAGGGAACCTCTCCCAAGAATCCAACGCCCTCGGTCCTCGTGTTGGAAGAGAGTGAGGGGAGCGACGAGGTCCCGCTGGCGCATCGTCCTCATGCTCGTCGACAACCTCCTCCAGTATCCGAGATGGCGGTTCAAACCGGCCCCTCCTCGGCTAATCGTGGCAAGCGCACGGTCGAGGAACCGACCCCGGTGGCCGAACCTCTCGTTCCTTCTCAGGACCAGGACGTCCCTGCCTCCCCTGAAGCAGCTGCGCCAGTCGGCCCATCGGCAGCCGACCGTGGCAAACGGCTGCTCGAGGAACCCGAGGCCACGGCGGAATCGCCGGTCCATCCTCAAGACCAAGGCTTCCACATTCCTCCACAAGAGGTTACCTCGGCTTTTGTAAGTACCTTCAATTGTCTCCTCCTGATTGCTTTTCTGCTTTAGAATTCTAAACAAGGAAAATATTAAATGTTAGGTGCCTGTACATTCTTTTCACCGTCAATTCTATGCGCCGAAGGGCGTTATCTATATTTCCTGGCCGCCTCAGTGGCCATCAAACGTAGATAACTTCCATAGGCCGCGTGAAGTGAGAAGCAATCTGAGACACTGGGCTCGGCCATTGAGTTCTTTAGGTTCGAGCAACGATCCTGGGGACATGGCCGAGGTCTCCTCTCGGCAGGTTAAAAAAATGACACCTTGCTATTCTTGTCATGACTTCCTCTAAGCTTAACCTTGTCTATTCGTGCAGGCTTCATGGGAGGTTGAATTCAAAGCCCTCCTTTCCAGCACGACTGCAGAGTCCGGCCCTTCGGCGGCTCCGACTGAGGCTGCCGATCCAAGCGCCTTAACCCAGTTGCGGGAAGTCCTGTCGCTCTCATCTTCGTAAGTACTTGAACGCAACGATCTTGATCTGCTCGGCGTGTGTCTGAACGACCTTGGAGCCGACGGTCGCCTGAGCGGAGATGCCATTGTTCGGGCATCGTCTGCCTTGGAGCGCGTTCGGGAGACATTTAGTATCTTCCAGACTGCGCTGAAGGCCGAACAAGACCTGTAAGCCGCCACGGCCGTTCAAGACACCCTCCGTCCGAAGATTGACGATCTACGGGCAAAAGGAGAAGCGTTAGCCGAGCTCGACCGTCAAATGGCCGAACTAGCAAAACGCCGGTCGGCCATTGCTTCTGAGCTTGCGAGAGACTTCGAGTCAGGTGGGAAGGATCGCCTAACTGAGTATGCGGCGGCTAAAAAACGGGTCGAGCGGCTGAAGCTGGACAAAAAGAATGGGCAAGCCGAAGTCATCATGACCGACGTGCGGTGGTTGGAATTGAAGGCTCTGCTCAGCACTCTTCTTCCCTCGTCTCCTTGAATGTATTTGACCTAATCATTTTTGTAATACCTATCAATCTTAATGGAATGATTTTTTTTTTGTACTGGTACAACAATTTTTTTATTCACGCATTTCCCATGTGACCGGATAGTATTTCTTCAAGAACTTCCCATTAATTGGTAATTTGTGAACTACTCCAGTCCGGTCTTTAAGATGATACGCCCATTTGCCGTATACTTTATGCACAATGAACGGCCCTTCCCAATTCGGCGACCACTTGCCGAACCTAGGATCTTTTAATCCTATGGGCAACACCGTTTGCCACACCAATTCACCCTCGCCGAACGTTTTCTGTCGCACCTTCTGATTATAGGCTCGCTCGGCAATCTGTTTTTGTACCACCAGTAAGTTATAAGCATCAAGTCGTGCCTCTTCCAAATCTTCCAGTTCCTGTCTCATGGACTGATTATATTCGGCGCTAAACAAACTACTTTGTTCAATTAATCGCAATGAATTTATGCTCAACTCGACTGGTAGCACCGCATCGTGTCCGTAGGTTAATGCGTATGGGGTTGTTGCAGTCGCCGATCGGGGCGACGTTCGGTATGCCCATAATGCCTCGTTTAACTTCAAATGCCACATGCCAGGCCTTTCTTTTATTATTTTTTTGAGGATGCCGTTCAACACTTTATTACTTGCCTCGGCCTGCCCATTCGCCTGTGGATAATACGGTGTGGACTGTTCCAGCCGAATTTTTAAATTGGCCGTGTATTCTTTGAACCTTTCGGCTGTGAAGATTGTTCCATTGTCAGTTATGATCGTTTCTGGAACACCGAATCGGGTCACAATGTGTTCCTCCACGAAATCGCAAACTTCTTTAGATGTTAACTCGGCATATGATTTTGCTTCGACCCACTTAGTGAAGTAATCAGTTG
Source organism: Malus domestica (assembly GCF_042453785.1). NCBI lineage: Eukaryota > Viridiplantae > Streptophyta > Magnoliopsida > Rosales > Rosaceae > Malus > Malus domestica. The sequence continues at coordinate 39,835,584 of NC_091670.1, read as the reverse complement.
CGACCATTATCCATGCATGCTTAGCAGCTCCGGAAGTCGGCATGATTTTGCCGATTACATCCATGGCCCATCCTCTAAACGGCCACGGCTTAATGACCGAATGTAGTGATTCGGCCGGGACCCTTTGTATAGGCCCGTGGATTTGGCACTGCACGCATCCTCGTGCAAACTCGATACAATCTTTCAGTATTCTCGGCCAAAAATAACCGTGTCGTCGGAGTAGCCATCGCATTTTTCGTCCAGACTGGTGAGCTCCGCATACCCCTTCATGAACCTCTGCGATCGCTCGAGCACTCTCTTGGGGGCCGAGGCATAGCAATAACAAACCATCTTCGCCCTTTCGGTACAACTCGTTCTGGTACGTGACATAATTCGTGGCGTGAACCCGTGTCCTGCGACTATGTTTTCCGATAGGATTGTCAAGGTACTGCATAATGGGCTTTCTCCAATCATCTGGTACTGCCTCGGCCGCGCAAATTTCTATAGAGTCCTGTCGATCTAACAACGAAGGCAGGGACATGACCCTGGTGCGTATCACATTGTCTCGACGGAGGATTTGTTGATCAACCAAGGCCGGGTATAATTGTCGTAATATTGGTATCTCCCGGCCTAGCTTGCCCCCCAGGAGTTGTGCACCGGAGGCGATTTGAGCCAACTCGTCTGCGTCGGTATTATGAACCCGAGAAACATGCTCGAATGTAACACCGTCAAAAGACTCGGCCAAATAGCTGGCGACCATGTGGTAAGGCGCCAGAGTACAACTCATGCAGCGAAAAGACCCATTAATTTGGTTAATCACTAATTCAGAATCCCCGAGGACGAGGACACGAGTGGCGTGTAAGTCAAGAAGGAGGCCCAAACCAATGACCAGCGCCTCGTATTGGGCCCAAACAGTATGAGAACCGCACTTTGTTTATTCAGTCTCGACTCATTCTTGTGTTATGTTAGAGGAGTTTTTATTGTAGTAGAGACTCAAGTTGGACAATGTTAGAATTGATCTTTTTGTTAGGATACTCGTGTATTTCCCGAATCACTCTGAACTCTTCTCGTTACTGATCTTGAATCGAACTCGTGGGTTCTGTGGCGAATGTGTTTACTTGTTGAGGTCACTAATTGATATTTCACATGTATTGCCTGTTGTATGATGCGGTCTGACTTTTGGTCATAATAACGTCCAATATCTCTTACCCTTGTGTTATTGATTTATTCATCATTGATTGGTGACTGCAGATTGAAATCGATTTTCACAATTGCTAACAACGGGGAGACCTGGCTACGTCGCTAATAGTTGCAATGCGAGAGATTACAAGGCTATCAAAGACTCGGATTTGAAGTTAAGCTAACTTTTATTGCATCATTGGCATAAAGTTCTTACGAGCATATGCTGTAGCTGCGCCATTTTTTAAACCGGCTAGAGGAAACTATCAGATCATGGGAATGGTTTTGTTTCTCTTTTTTTAACCATGAGTTTTGTGATATGTTATGCTATTTTATAGCACTTCAGTTTTGTATTGCTATTTTGTATTGAAGTCGTTTACCTTCCTCATTTTTTCGATATCACTCTGCCTAATAAACCAGACGAAGTGGCATATCTACTTGTCTGTCTTGTTTGGTTTCTTGGCCACGGTATTCGGAACTTTAACATGTTTTGTTTCCAGTAAATACGTTTGCGTTTTGATTGTGATGTTAGTAGATTGCTCGTTTTTACCAGCTGTAGAGTAGCTCTTGTTTCTCAATAATTCCAACTCGTTGGCTCAGCCAAATGATAGCAATTTACATGGAATGAGTTCACTGTCACTTTGGCGTTCTGATTGAATAATGCAATGCCACGGTTGATAAAGTGAGTTTCTGCGCTACATCCTTCATTGCCATCGAAAAGTGGACAAGAAGAAGAACATGCGACGACCAGATTGGGTTGAAAAAGTTTGGGCATGGCTTGTATTTACACCGTAGGATTACAGTACCATGGCCCGTTATGCTACGGGTATGTCGGTTACATTGGAAGGATTCGAACCCAAACAACTCATTTTTTTTCACCATTTCTCATTGGTTACATAGCTGGGAAAGAGTAGCAAATCGACTCCAGATTAATTTGAATCTTAACACATGTTTTTATTGAAAGAATGCAAGAACTATGCGTCGGAAAGATAGACAAAATATAACATGTAATAGTCGCACCGAGATTTTTTATGATAAAATCTTTCATCTATCTATGCATGTCCATCGAGAAAGACACAAAATAATTGGCATGCATTAGTACTAATAATAATGTATTTATAAACAAGACCACTAGCGTCGCTGCTGAATCAATGGGAGCTATGTAGGAAACGGATTTTCATGAAAACATTTCACCTAACATGACGGCTCTCTCAGCATAATAATGTCTTACATATTAAATAGAATTTTACAATAACGATAAATTCATTTTATTTAAGTTACGAGATAGGAAGGTAAAAATACTTCTACAGGATCTTTTTAGGATTCTCTTTGTGAGAATTTGAGGTTTTGTAAATTTTGTTCTTTCATCGTACATCGTACGACCAATTTTCGTCAGGTATTATCAATATTCAATTTTAAATAAAAAAATTAAAACGATTTTTGTCGTACAATATACAATAAACAAACACAATTCACGAATCTCCGAAATCCTCTCACAGAGAGGGTCCGGATTCAAACATACTTGGCACTTAGGCACTCGAAAAATAATCTCATTGCACTTTAATTATGAAAATGTTTGATAATTGGAGGTCAGGATCAGATTGCGTTTATCATTATATATTATTTTAATTTTATCTTTAAACTGTGGCTTTTGGCAAACGGCAAAGGTCTGTCTGGAAGCCATCATTGGTCCGCGACTGCGACTGTCATTTTGGAATTTACATTTCCAAATTTCCACCAAAATATATTGAAATAAGAAGAGATCAATTATTAATGTTTGATGCTGAGCTGGATAAATTTTTAGTTCGGATAGAAGTAAAGTGGTACAACATGTGTTTTAATAGAAGTAGTGGTAAATTTTATTTTTTAAGTTATTAACTTTTTGGCACACATATATCACTATTTGTATAGTGACACGTGATGTACCATCCCGTATACCGATCACACTGAAAAATATCTCGAGTTGCTGCGTTCATTCATCCTATATATTTATATTCTGCAACTCTACCATGTACCATGTGAGCATTCATCCTATTATTTGTTCATTCTGTTAAAACTTCGATATATAATTACTTGTGTGGCTGTGTGGGACTTATTACTTAGTGAAATGATTTTTGCATTTTTAATTTTTGATGCACTTCTTTGTAGCAGTATGATTGAATAAATCAAATAAAATCAATGAGCGAGAATAAAACGAGGAAGGCAGAAAGAAAAAATGAGAGTGAAATTGTTGCCCCATTACTAAGAGTTTAACACCAGATCCTCTTTTACATAATTGAGCTTATGAAAATATTCAGTGTCATAGGAAGAAATGTGAGCAACATTAACACTAGTTTCTGTATTTGGATCTTTTTTTCTTTTATCAAATGGAACGTGTTATTTTTTTATCAAAAAAATACATTTAATGCTTTTTAAATTAGACTTCTTGCTTTTCATCTTCAATCTCAAGTCAAAAATATTAAAATGTCTCGTTTTTATGTTTAAAAAATAAAAATAGCATTTGATAAAATGAGAAGATCAAAATGCAAAAGTTGTTAACACATTTTGTCCACGTATTATAAGGTGGTACACCAAGTTTCAAATATAAATCGAATGATAATATAGTTTTCGAAGTCTCTGTCTTTATATTATGACAGGAGATGTACCATATTTTGTAATTACATTATAAAATATAGGTTTTTTTTTACCTAAAATGGTCATTGATATTAATATAAATCTTCACTTTGGTCCCTGAGGTTGGAAATTAATAGAAGTGGTCCCTAAGTTTGTTCACCATCACTCATTTTAGTCCTCTTGTGAAAAATCTCCATTAAGTAAGGATAAAATGATAAAATATCCTCAATTTTGTCAAATCATTTTGGACCTTTGTTTATTAAATTGAGGGTATTTTTGTCATTTTGATTCTTATTTAACATATAATTTCACGGAATGACCAAAATAATTGATGTTGGACAAACTCAAGATCACTTTTATTAATTTTAAATTTTAAATATCAATACGAAGAGTTATGACTGTTTGATTGCATATGTTTAAGAATATGCCGCCCAACCGGCTCTTGAGAGCTCGACCCATCGACAACGAGTGCCTTGAAAACATATAATGGAGTTTGAGCTATACGTGGTGAAACTAGTGACTGAGACCCATATATATAAAGGAAAACTAATGAAAATGGCTTGAAAATTTTGAGTTTTAATGATAAGGACAAAATAAAGGGTAAAGTGAATAGTACCATGATTTACTTTTTAGTGTAAAAATGTGATTTTTCGTTAAAGTGAACAGTACCGGATGTTTTTAGTTAAACTTCCCTGTATATAATGATAGGAGTAAAGCGGAAAATCGAGTCTCTGCTTTTTTGGTGTTTTTAATGAAAAGAAAAAACACCGTTTTAGATTTTGATGTCGGTTTAATGCAATCGGGGAAATGTAGAAAAAGCGTGGTTGTGAGAGACTACTTTTACCAGAAAAAGGAACCAAATCATCACTATAAGTAGTATGTGGATGCAGCTATCGAGTATTTATGTTGAACAACATGAATACAAGGCAATAGATAACGTACCCAATCATCACGCATGCCTTTTTGAATTAAAATGTTAGGAGCTTGGCGGAAAGGGATCCGGATTCCTTTCTCCTAATCCTCCAAATTCGGGAGTTTTGGCCGCTGAATTTTGATTCAAAAGTTACAAACAGGTATCCATTTTAAAAATTATAATAACTTTAGCCGTTGGATCAAATTTTAACAGTTCGGATCCCTGAACTTAATGGATTAGGAGGAAGGGATCCAGAGATGATCCCTAGTGTTGGTGAATTATACGATTATGACGAAAGCCGAGGACGTGGAAATGCCTCTACGAATCTTTTTTGCCTTTAAAGAAGAACGAACAGTTGTGGCAAAATCACTAACTGTCATCTTAAAAAAAAAAAAAATAGTGTAGCTTTAATAGTACGTAGCACTTAGTGTTACTAGTGTCTTACCCGTTAAATTTGATTTACACAACTATTAAATATTTTATTTTCAATCTCAACCATTTATTATTTGTATTTGTTGACTCCAAAAACTATCAAGCCTACGTAGCGTGCATGCCAAATAATTAATAAGCTAACTACGTCCATTGGTTATGTGCAAGGCGTGCCAACTCGAGGGCCAAGCTCCTCCAGTGAGTAAAATTTGTTGATGTTGCGTTGGGTGCGCTGCTGACTTCTGAATTTTGCGATTGAGGCCGAGGAAGGAACACGTCTTGGGCTTTGGGTTCTAGAGCCTGAAGACAAGGCTGCTAGTTCTGTGAAGTTCAATATCAAATTCGACTTTCAATGTGTTGAATGTAGTAACTTGTAACACCTCACTTCGTCGAAAAGGTTAATGAGATGACCTCTGCCAATAAGGATCCGAAAATCCTTCTCGACCGAGACTTGGATAGATAACCAGTCAGCCCTGTCACAGTGCTGTTTATCCAAACTGAAGGTGCTTCACGGTCGGCTGATTCTACAGCAACAATGTTGTTTATCCAAACTGAAGATGTTCGCCGGTTGCCTTCACAGTGTTGTTTATCCAAACTGAAGATGTGTTGGCGAAAAAGGAAAAGGTTTGTGCATGACAGTTTGTGTGTTGAATTGGAGGTCTTCTTCCGTTGCACAACGCCTCTGTATTTGTATTTATAGGGATGTATCTTTTGCTTGGCATGGGCAGATAATTTTGCAGAGTTCCACTGCAACTCTAATTCGTGGAATTGAAATTGATCCACATCAGAAACCAAGGTATATCCCTCAAACTGAGCCATGGGATTTGTTCCAAGACTTTTCAAACCTAATAAAAGTCCATCTAGACTTATCACATCATATTTCTAGCACACCTAGACTCCTCTTCATCAAAAACCCATCAGTAGCCATGCTTTTTCTGATCATCAAAATACCATAGAAAAAATGCCTAGCCTACTTAGGTTCCTTGTGTCATCATTATCCAAGACCATGACTTCCTTTATCCCATTATTCCACTTGGTTCTGCATGCAACTCCATTCGAATATGCAACTGACGTGTGTATCCCAATATCCCAAATGGTCAAATCAATAGAGATTTAGACAAATATTACTAAAAGATAATATCATGATTAAAATCATAACATTATTTCTCAATAATAATTGAAAATCATTTCAACAATTTTGTCATGCAACGGTTTAAAATTTTGCTTATCCAACGGCCTCGATTACTCAGACCGATAGTGTAATTTTGGGTTCAAACAGTATCACTTAATGCTACGTATTTTCCAAGAATAATTAATTGTTCTCTATCAACCTTCATAATGTTAACCCTATGTCTATTGTTACAACTGACATATATATGCGTGGGAGTCTCCTCAAATTTAACATGCACTTGAATGCGGATAGAGAAACGTCAACTTACAAACACTCTATTACGCGTTTGACACAAGATTTTGCCCTAGGCATGCATGACCCGTCACGAACCCTTACTTTGATTGTGCATGCACATAGTTCACAGCCAATAGACGACCATAGAAACTGCAGTTATCTTGTCAAAAAAATTGACCTTCATCAAATTAAATCCACACATCCGCCAACTTCTCTGTATAATCCAGGAAATTAGAGCATCTAATTGGCTCCCTAAATGAATGCTTTAGACAAAATATAGGGAGAAGTTGAAATTCTTTTATCTCCAGTCAAATTATCTATTATGTTTTATGATTACATAATCTCAAAATTTAAACTTATCAGCTATAATAAATAAAATGAATGAAACCAAGTTAACCAACCACGTAACATTTTCTTTAGTCTTCTACTCCACACAATTTTTCTTGATCAGGCCCCACTATACCCATGATCTGATGTAACTTTTAACTTTTCACATACCCAAAATTTGAAACACCTCTGTTTGGTAAAAAATGCCAATTTTTCAAAGACCAAAACGGCCCCCACTGCAGCTCCTTTTTCGGGTTCTTCGACGTGATTTTACGGACCTTTCAAAGAATCCAATGGCTCAAGCTCAGTGCACCAGACACTGCATGCATGCATGCCGAGGGTCAACTTTATTGCTCTCTTTCTTTATTTTATTTATTTATCCGAAACGAAAGCTACGATCATGTCTGCCATAGGACAAGCTATACTGTATCTTACCGTTGAAGATACATCACTTTTCACTACAAGTTAAACTAACACAGTATGTCAGTATATGCACCTTAGGTTAAAAACGGAGTTAGTAGATCATTTAAATTTTTATCCAACAGCTACAATTATTATAATTTTTAAAAAACTTACAAAGCTACAATTATTATAACTTTTAAATAACCTTGTTTGTAACTATTGGATAACGGTTCACTAATACTGGTAAGAGGATCCCTAAGGGTTGTGCCTCAGAAAAGATCCAATTCCAAAATCCTCACGATGTTTTCTTCTTTTTGTATTTAAATTCAAGTTCACATTAAAATATCGTCTTACTAAAAACACTTAACATATAATTAATTCAAGATTATATGGACGAAACCAAAATCCAGATCAATTACCATTCATTATTGTAACCCAAATAACAAAGCCTTATTTCCAAACAGGCACTCATTCAAGCCCGAGGGGTTGTTGCCTCAGAGAAGATCCAATTCCAAAATCCTCACGATGTTTTCTTCTTTTTGTATTTAAATTCAAGTTCACATTAAAATATCGTCTTACTAAAAGCACTTAACATATAATTAATTCAAGATTATATGGACGAAACCAAAATCCAGATCAATTACCATTCATTATTGTAACCCAAATAACAAAGCCTTATTTCCAAACAGGCACTCATTCAAACCATGCGAGGGGAAACCCTAACAATAGCACATTAATCTAGGATTACTATTTAAGTACAAAGCCCATTAATTAAGACAAGCTTTACTGAACTTTTAATTAAATTAACGAGGACATTTTGGCTCAAAGGCAAATGGACCGACATTGTAGAGAAGGAATGGGAGCTTCTGGGAGACAAATGGCTTCACAGGCCTCAGGAGTGCACCGCTCAGTCCACCATGCAGATCGGACGGCTTGGAGCAGGCGGTGGAGGGTGCTGAGACGAGCGACACCTTGCACTTGTGAGCTCCAAAGGTGGTGACGGTCTTTGGTGCCGTGATAAAAAAGTAGCCATTCTTATCCGTGGTTTTTTTCACAACCAATGGGTACTTCGTGTTGTTACACTGGAGCTTTACCGTAGCACCTGCCCAGGAAAACAAAAGAAAAAAATTAATTCAAACAAATTGTTAGAAAAATGGGTAAACTCAAACCATGTGACGTCTGTAATAATAGTTATAAAATGGCCACATTTATGGACTTACCAAGAACTGGCTTGGCGCCGTTAAGGGTGTCGACGCCGGAGTAGTTGCAAGACTTGCAGTAAACGACGCCTTGAACCGCTACAAAGCTCCTTGGGAAAGGCTTCTTAGGTGGGTACATAGGTGGGTGAACCGGTGGGTGTACCGGGCTGTGAGCCGGAGGGTGAGGAGTTGGTGCATGGTGGGTTGGAGGGTGGCTCGGAGGCTGAACCGGGACGTGAGTGGGAGCGTGGGCCGGTGGGTGGCCGTGGTGGTGGTGGTGGGGGTTTGGTGGGTGAACCGGAGAGTGGGCTGGTGGGTGAACCGGAGAGTGGGCTGGTGGGTGAACCGGAGAGTGGGCTGGTGGGTGGACCGGAGAGTGGGCTGGTGGGTGGACCGGAGAGTGAGCTGGTGGGTGGACCGGAGAGTGAGTGGGAGGGTGTGGGTGTGGGTGTGGGTGTGGGTGGTGGTGGTGGTGGCCGTGAGTAGGCGGGTGTGCCGGTGGGTGGGTTGGGGAAGCTACTGGGTGAGAATAGTGAATGCTGTGGTGTGGAGGAATGGCGGGTAAAGTGGTAATTACATCACCGAAGACAGCGAAGCAGCTCAGTAGGAGGACTGAGAGCTGCACAAACACTGCAGGAGAACCCATGTTTTGTTTCTTTCTCTAGTCTTTTTTTTTTCTAGAGAGAGAGAGAGAGAGAGAGAGACAAGAGACATGGAGTGAGGAGCTCAAGAGAGCGAGATTTATAGGAATTTAAGCCAGGATTCCCTGCGGAATTTCTTGGTAAATTTATTTCAAGTTATGGATTGGGCTGGGCTGGTATTTCAAAGAGATATGATGTACCTTAGAAATGTGAAAACTGGAAAACATCAAGAAAAAGAATAAAAATGTTATTTGTGGACGAAAATAATTAACTTCTTAGACCATCTTCAACATTTAGCCTAAAACTTAAAATTTTTAGTTCAGAAAATTTAAGTTTTAACCTAGAAATAGTTTTTCTGCTCCATCCTTCTGGTCTGATTTTTTTAGCCTAAAATTATTAAAGAATAAATTTAGGCTAATTTTTTCTTTTAAGTAAATTTTTTTAAAATTATGTACACTATCATAATTTAATTTTATGAACATTTTAACCTAAAAATATTTAGATTTCGATAAATTATTGAAAAATCACTAAATTTTGATGAATTTTGAGTTAAATAATTTTTTTTTAATTATTTTAGCCGCTTGAGTATATTCTATTTTAGCAGTTGGATTTAATAAATATATAAATTTAAAAATATAAAAAATTGAACATGGACTATTGGATCAATCAATGGCCCATCTAAATGTGGCCGTTGGATCTCAAAAACTAGCCGTTAGGCTATCTTTGAAAACTGACATGTGGGGTACATGCCCACGTGGGTGGGATCTCGCTGGTTTTGGGCCTAGCGTGTCGGGCGCGTTCGGAGAGTGGGTTTGGGCATTTGTGCTTCACATCAAATTTTTCAGTCTTACTGGTGGGGTCCACATCATTTTTGGGGCTAAATCCTGGGCTGTTTCTGGTTTAGGTTTTAAGTCCAAATTGGAACTTGGGTTGGAATGAATTGGGAAGAGAATAAAAGGAAAAAAAATAGGCTTTAGACCATGGGTTGAAATTGGCCTTAGGTCGAAGATTCTTTAGTTTTGGAGTTAAAATTGTTGTTTGATGTGTATATACAATGTTTTTAAATGCTTCTATTTAAATTACTATCCAAACTCACGTTTCTGTGTAAATGTACCACATGTAATTGGTAGGCCTTTTCCCAAGACTAGTTAATTGTAAACATTACGTTAACATGCACTTCATGTTTAACGATATCTCATGTTTAACAGGCAAGGCCAACTAGGGTTTTTATTGGCCAAAATATAAGTTTTTATTTAGATTTAAATAAGTGGGTTTGAATTTAAATGCATTCTAATTACTATAATATTCAAGGGGTGTGATATTCACACACCTTTTTTTACTTCTCTCATACTTTTTGGGTTTTCGATTTTCAGTTCGGATGAATTGAAGAATATCAAATGATAAAAATTAACAAAAGATGTCTGAGAAGTAAAAATGAGGTGTTCTAGATATTCAACACACCCCATATTCAAATGTAGGAGAAATTGTGGACAAGCTGCACAGAGGGTCACGTGCCCAGCAACGAGTGGCCAATATATTTGGAATACTTTTGCATGCAGCAAGACAAATGTAGAAGTTTCCAAGGCCTTGGAGGGTTGAACCAAACCCTATCTTGGTAATTAAATGGCACTTTAGGTCTTGGTTTTCGAGTTAATTAGCGATGCTGCATGGATAATCTTGGTTTAAATACTTAAAATAGAAGAATATATTGAACTTATAGTAATGTTGGAGAGACTAAATTTAGAGAAAAAATTTTGAAAACTAAAAGACATGAAAGTTAATGATTGGTTTATTATTTAAACATTAATAAACGTATTTATTCTTATTAATAATACATCATTTAATTTATAAATTTAATCTTTTTAGTATTACTTATTCAACTTAATTAAAACGATTCCGTAAAGAAGAAATGAGTAGACTGAGACTAGGATGGGCCAAAGGAAAAAGTGGCGGCAATGAATGACTAAAGCCTTGATCTATGAGGGAATATTGTACGTTACAAGATGTCAGTTGGCTTCTACCGAGGGAAAAAGTTTTGGGAAAGAGAAAAAAGTTTGAGATTTTTGTTTTTAGGTCTCAAAGATATTTAACTAGAATGATTAGTTTTTGAAATTTAATTGTAGATTTAATTATTTTTAGTAATGACGATATATTGATCATATATCAACGATACAACGATAACATAATGATCATACAATGAAGACATGTAAAAACAATACCAAATGTTAAAAATTGATCCATTATATCTCTACAATGTCTAATTCCCTCTCGTGTATAATTTGCATGCCGAGGGGTAAAAAATGTAGATTTTAGGTGGTAAAAAATGTGGGACAAGTTAATCAGACATTGTCACGTTGACACGAATGATATCAAATTAATCAAACGAGTCGATTTGTGTGAATACGAAAAAGAGCGAGGCTAGATGTATCGTTTAGTATGCAGACGGGACGGGACAGAACGGGACAGAACGGAGAGGGAGCAAAGATGCCCTCGGATGGAAACAAGGAGAAAGAAGAAGAAGACGAAGAGATTATAATTTTGTGTTCCATGGATGTGAAACGAGTTGTTCCAAGGGGTGAGGCGGAAAGAAAATTCACTCAAAATTCGTCTCGTAGAACAGCGCATTCCACCCGTTTTAAGAGCACCAAATGTGAGATAAACGTCTCGTCCTACTCCGTTTCATCCCGTCCCACGTACCAAACGGTATCAGAAGGAACCACTGCCCCATTGTGAGAATGCTCACATTCTCAATCTCAATAGCAAACTCGTTGTGGGAGGTTGTGTTTGGGGCGACATCTAACAAAACGCCATGCCGTTCTTCTTGATTGTGGTGGCCACTGGTTAGACTGTATAATGGCCGACCTTGAATCCCTCTATTTCAGATTTGACCCGATTTTTCGGTACAAATTAAATATGGCATATAAAGCAAGTGAACATCAAAGTGGCAGACATATAATTTACTCGATCATAAATATTAATTAATGGTTTATTATCGTGTCCCATAATTTTTCTCGAGTTTTTGGGCATCATGCACTGACTTTATAGGTCATAACCCAATAGTTTTAGTTGAGTCCAATGTGGCATTTTCAAACTTGCTTCCTTTCTTAATTTAAACAAACAATTCGATTCATATGGATGACGATCTTGTATATTGTGAAAGTTCTTTCATACTTTTAGTTGTGGTTAACTCTGTTCTGGCTTTGTTGTGGCACGATGGATACATTGTAAAAGTTGTCGTAAATGTTCAATTTGTGAAGATAGGAAATGTTGCCCTACAATGGGAAGCTAAAAACCTTATATGATTATAAATGCTAAGGAAACTCTCTCAAAAGTGGGTCATGTTTTTGCACAATTTATGTATTAACATTATAAAACATTGTGTAAAAAATATGAGATAACGAGAGAACGGGAGTTTCCTTAGCATTTCTCATGTTGTTGTAAAGAAGTAGGGCTGCTTTTTATATTACCAATTAGTTAGTAGAACTTTAACTTTCTTTATAATATTAGAACATAGTTGGCTCACTTGTGAAAACAAGCACATATGCTTCATATCACACGATATATGCAGTTCATGTATTTGTCTTGAGTACATCACATACAGAAATATGCGAGAATATGTAAACGATTGTTCTTTTAATAAGCAACTAGCATTTGTCTACACACTTTGTCTATATGAACACGTTTTTTAGAAAATGAGAGGAGAGAGGGAGATCGAAGGTGGGGGGGGGGGAGTGGGAGGTTTTTTTTTTGTTTATGGCTTTTTGGTTTTTTAAAATTTTATTTTTAATATTAGAGGTATTTTAATATCACATGTAGATGATACTTCAATAAAAAACAGTAAAATTTAGACATGTGAAATTACATTATTGCCCATCATTTTTTTGTGTGATAGAAGACTAAATTGTCTTTTTACTATCTTTTGATTGATAAAGAAAGTTTCATTAATTAGTAGAGATATGTGGTAGAACCTCAATTTTCTTCTGAGTCATTGTAAATGCCCTAAATCCTACTACACCCATCTGCATTTTTTGTTTGGATATTATCAACCGACATGTCCGATATATAGTTTACTGAAGTCAATGCGTTTGTTTAAAGTGTAATGAATGGTTTATAGATTCACACAGACAGAGCTATTGATTCTAAAAATTCTGCTAAGTTTCTGAATTGTTTGCCCCGCAATCCAACGCTACAGATCTTGATTATTCCAAGCTTGTCCTTTGGATCCTAACCTAATTTCGTGACTGCGTTGCTCTTGCTCATATTCTATTTCACACTGATATTTCTCTCAAATAGTTTTGACTTATAGACTTTAAGAGTGGTTGGTGATACCCAAAAAAATTATTTTGTTTTGATTGAACCATTATTTTATATATATTGGGGTGTGGGGTTAATGCTAAATCACTCAATGAGCCAATAATAATTTTGGGATCAATTTATGAAAGTCGAAATTGAATCTATAATCTTTTACTTACAGATAAACAATAATAATATTAATAGAAGCATCAGGGGACATAATCAACAAATTTTGTTGATATTTTTCAATGCTGCTAGCACAATTGTGCGAGTTGTGATATATGTTGAGAATGAATTATACATTACTTTGCATATGTCTAATAAGTAGTTGGGCTACTCCCCCTTTGCCAAGTGGTTTTATAATGGAACCTCAACCTTCTTTATTATATCAGAGTAGGTTGTCCTATATGTAAAGTCCAACGACCACAAGTGCTCCACATCACCTGAGTTCCGTTCTCCGCATATTAGGCTTGAAATTCACCACACATGAAAGGGTATGTTGAGAATGAATCCTACATTGATGAGAGAAGGGACCGTGCATGTGTTTATAAGTAAGTGGACTGCTCCCCATATTGCTAATAAGTTTTACGGTACTCAAATGCTTACTACGTGTTTGGTGAGCTTAGGTTCAAAATCTCCCCAAATTTGGATACAGATTTAAGATCCACTAAACATTAGAGTTATCCTATTCAACCCGATCCGCAGACATTCTTGAACACGAGCTTCTACCGGTGCGGAAGCAACATGCAAGTCTCTCGTGCGCAAGAGGTTAAATTAAAAAACCAGAAACTGTTAAGCCCTTGGTACACCAAAGCTTCTCAAACAAATTATATGAAGCCCAAAACCCAACACATCAAGGGCCATCCGTTATGTGCCTAAGTCGAAGTCACCTATGCACCCGAACCACCAAACCTGCAAAACTTGGCCCAAACACCAGTTCATGTAAATTGAGCAAGGAAAGCAAGTTTAAAGAGTGCCCTTTCCATGCATGTGCATTACGCCCTGGATTTTCAGCTTCTGTCCCAATGAAATATGTGGCTTTAGTGTAATGACATTCAAATCAAGCTCCCCCACGTTGTGCTATATGCAGAAATGTTGTGATTTCAAAAAACAAATGCCGTCTTCACAACTAATTCATTTCCTAAACGCGCACAACGATTGCATCTACAATTTTCACTCATAAATGGACATGTCTAATAGGCCTATTCAGGACAAGGATCGAAATCTTCATCCATGTTCGCTCTTAAAAAGAGAGACTTACATGAAACGAGGATGTAAAAGTGGTAGTAGTTTCTCAATTACTACGATTTTATGTGATAAAGTTAAAATACGTGACAACGTGTGTTAAGTTTAAGACATTGTCACGTGGACAAATCCATTTTATGTACGTTTTTTTGTAAGTTTTTCTCCTTTAAAAAGGGAAAATTTTCGTGGCACTTGGGATGCCATCACTTTTATACCTAAGTCAATGAGTGTGCGATTAACCAACGATGTTATTCATGCAACATCTCAAATCAATAAGTGTGAGATTAATTGGAGATACTATTGTGGAGCCCAAAATGATCTCAAAAATTTTAGAGGTGAGATGTGAACTTTTGCTCAAGAAAGATAAGATTGCCCTCATTAAATGGGCAGACTCCTCATATACTCTCACTCACGTGCAGCTCAACACCCCTGAAGGTCCATGCAATCCCTATTTAAATCAATTTGGGGTATTTACACCATTATCTCAAAATGTTATTTAATATTTAATATTTTGAGAATACTCTCTCCATAAACCTTGGCCAATAGGATGCTGCCATGTGTAGATAAAACCCTAACACCAAGGCCGACCACTCCCCTATAAATACATCAATCTCTATCAAATTTCAGTAAACTTTTACTACCCTAAAAAGCCCTAACACTTACTCTTTTTAGAGAAACTAACTTAAGCATTGGAAATCCATTGGGCTAACCCCCTCTTGAGCATGTGAGACTTAGATCTTTGATCAAATGTGTTGATTGTTTTGTAGGTGCATTTTCGTCAAAATAAGAGACAACGTAAATTTACATTGACAATTGCAATCGTGAATCTCATGGTAAGTTTTCCTTCCTCTAAAAACTCTTTCACACCACATAACGGGGCCTAAAAAAAAATCGTGCCATGCATGACAAGCTTGCACTTGAGAACAAGATAAGGGTGCTTGTGAATTACGATTCTTTCCCCTTCAAATTTCCTTTCTCTTCCCTCCCTTCCTCTATCCCTTTCCTCTTAGTACACAAAATGCTAATGTGGCTTAATCTTTATTTCCAACTTCTAATCTGGACAAGAGAAAGGCGACTATTAAGCAAAAAACCTCTTTTTCCTCATTGCTAGTGCTAGATTAAGTGTGGTTCTGTTTTGCTTGCCTATTGAGAGACCAATAAAGAGCATTTGTGATTGTTCAAATATGAGAGAAAAAAAATGGGAAATTTTATTTGCACCCATGTAATATTTTTTACACTCAACTTACTCTCTACACCTATATTATTTTTAATGAAACCATCAATATCTCTTTAAACCCAAATTTACTACCCAAATTATCCTCACAAACTCAATTCAATATGTAAATTTATCTTTACACCCATTCAAAAAAATAAAAAAATCACGTAAATTCATTAAACTTTTAAACTTACGGGGCTAACAATATGTAATTGCTGGCCAAGATTTATCCGTCCAATTAATTAAAATAACACAACCAGAAACTACATGAAATTCCATATCAAGAATGAACAATTTCATTAAAATAAAAACAAAACTTTTTCTTAAAAAAAAAAAAAGAGAGCTAATTAATAGCCTTGTGTTGGTATAAACTCATGATGATTCAGGACTTATAAGCCAGGTCTGCTTTGTATGGTGTTGTCATGGTATCGAATATGTTGTAACTGCACAGATGCAAAGCCTGCTTTGGTTTAAGTTTGTTGAGTTCTACCTGTAGATTGGCGAGGTGTGTTGGCAATGGCTGACACAACCTGAACCTTGCAAGTGCAGATGGAAAACCTGGTAATATGGCTGACTTGTCTAGGGTTTCGAAGAGTATAAAGGTGACTCGTTATAGGCATTCTTCCCTGAATCTGTAGAAGCATAATATCATCAGGCATTCATTATTCGACAGATATGTAGGTACATTGTAAATATAAGGGGAGAAGCCCAAATAGGTGGACCATAATATCATCGGGCATTCTAACGGAATAATTTTTGTTTTGTTGAAGACTATTTTAGCATATGTCATTTTCTCTATTTGAAGTTTTGGAGAAAAGTAGAATGTTACTTGGCAATTATTGATGTATCAAATTTACGGAAAAAAAAACTTGCATAAATCGATTCATACTTAGAGGATTTAAAACTTCAAAATCATCATCTATTGTTAAAAAATAGTTTATTTTTCTCTATGAGAGCCTCTTAGGTTTGAGCGAAAATGAACGTAAGTTAAATATTGCGTGATAATAGGATTTGATTATTAAGTGTGGGTTTATTGATAAATTTTAGTTTTAGTGTTAATTTTCATTTTGTACTTGATAGTAATTATGCGATAGGGTAAAAAGACAGTTTCCATTCGCAATTTAAGTTGGGTGTAGAGAAAGATTACGTGAGTTCAAATAAAATTTCTCAAAGAAAATTTGAAGGGGAAAAAATCTTACTCCGTGCCTTGTTTCTATCTTTTACACTTTTATAGTACAGGTAGGTTCGGTTTTAGTTCATAATATAAATGAGAATTGGATTCACCTCTCCTTTTCACTTTAGGATCCGGCATTTAAGTGCCAACTTCAATTTGGCCAACACTCTGTCTGACTTTGTAGTAAAGGCAAAGGCTACATACATTTTTACAAATTTTGAAAATTCTCATCCGCCTGAATTATAGGAGTTTCGAAATTCGGATTCCAAATCTTGATTAGTTTCTAACTTCAATTAGATTAGAAGTAGGTTCTTTCTGTCTATTGATCACTTTATAATATGCCTAATACTAGGGCTTTGTTTGCTGTCTTGCATTGACAACATTGGACATGTACAAGTGTCAAATTGACCTCACTTGGGCGAGAATTACGAGAAAAAGTTTTGATAGGATGTCCGACCACGTTGTCTGTATATCCATTTCATAAAAGCATGTGACCCCTTATATTTTGTTCTAACTTGATCTACCTAGTGTTGAGAAACAATTCTATCGAAGTTTCTCTTTTCAACTAGACACAAGTGAATCTTGATTATGTCAAAGTATAGTTTGACATCGTAAACCAACCCACAACCATAGTTGTGATTGATGCGCATTGCTCGAAAATACAAGCGAGGACACTAGTGCAAGTTTA
The DNA here is from genome assembly GCF_042453785.1 of Malus domestica. NCBI lineage: Eukaryota > Viridiplantae > Streptophyta > Magnoliopsida > Rosales > Rosaceae > Malus > Malus domestica. Next base: position 39,817,881 of record NC_091670.1, on the reverse strand, counting down.
ATTTGCGTAATTGTGTCTCGAATCACCAAACCATCTTGTAAGGAAGTCGAGTCTTGTTCGTGATTAATATTTATAACCATGTGATCTTTAATTGTTGGATTCGTACATCCAAGGCTTCATTCGATCCATTCTATACACTGAAGCATAATTGAATTTTCAAGAGTTTAACCAAATCGCGAGAAGAATATCATCAAAAATCTTGTGAAACCAATAAAAAAAGAAAAAAAGAGAAGAGATTTAAGGGGGGAAAACCCGAAAATTACGTGCAAGAAAATGAAGGGGTGGTCGAGGTACTGTCATATGTACCATCATGCTTGTACTTAATAATTGGCATATGACAAACACATTATGCAGCAAATTCTGCAGATGTTGACATTATCCACTGGTCGTGAACCTCAAAGGTTTAAACTTGGCTTCATGTAAATGTTGTGGGTAAACTAGTAATTTTACAAGGTTGAGCGGTTCGACCTTTTTTTTTTATAAAGCGATATTGGGAAAGGAGGAGTCGAACCAGAAAAATACTTAGTTGGTCGGTTAACTCTCATAAATAGTTGACTTATTCAATAAAAGTTGTATTTACGTTGAATTATTTGCAATAATTCTTTGAGCTAGTTTTTTGGGTGATTCATGGCTGGTTTGGTATTGCTGTGCTTTAAAAAAAAGCTGTTGTGAGAATAAGCGGCTGTGAAATAAATCAGCAGAGTGTTTGGTAAACTTTTTTGTAAAAGTGCTTTTGGAAAAAAAAGCAGTCTAATAGTGGGTCTTTTCATTAAAGAAGCACTGTAGCTCCATGTGCTTTGAAAAAAAAGCCAGTTTTCCAAAGCTGCAAATAGCAGCTTCAGCTTTTTCCTTTGATTTCAGCTTATTCTCACAGCAGCTTCCAAAATAAGCCCTTTTTTTCAGTTTACCAAACACCTAAAACCCCCACAGCTTTTTTTCATGGGTGCTTTTTTTTTAAGCACCTCACTCCCAAACTAGGTCTCACTCTCTTATTTTACCAAAAAAAGTGCTATGTTTTTTAGGTGGTGAGACGAAAAAGGTAATGTTAGAGAGATTAAATTTTTTTAAACCAAATAATGTAATTATAGATGATTAGATTATTAACTAAGTATTAATTAACGTGTTTATTTCTTATTGGTGATTTAAAAATTTAGTTTTCCTATAATTACTTAAGACTAAAATACTCAAGCTTTCTCAAAGTCGAACATGTATCTCCATTTTCTGGTGCAAAATAAAAGGAAAACTAATGAAAAGAGCTTGAAAACTTTGAGTTTTAACGATAATGACAAAATAAATAGTAAAATGAATATTACCATGATTGACTTTTTAATGTAAAAATGTAGTTTTTCGTTAAAATGAACAGTACTGAAAACTCTTCGTTAAACTTCTCCAAAATAAATGCTTCTAACTAATTGTATTCTATAGGAGTTGGTTTGCATCTAAATCTAAAGATATTTTAGTTAAAGAGTTTAATCCTTGTTTATAACAAATGAGTTGGTTTTGTGCTGTGGGGGAATCTGCAGATTAAGTGCACTAACTATGCATGGTCATGGTATTTGACTAGTTAAATAATTTGTTTAATGTCAAGTAGCGTAGTTAAGACTTTAATCCACTCTCTCTCAAAGTCAATGACAACTTGAAGCTCTTTTGACGTTTTTTGTTTCTTTTTTTCTTTTTCTTTTTCCTTTATGAAATGATTCACAAGCCCCACCTCTCCACCCATGTCTTCCAAAATTCCAAACACCACCAATGCTATTTTACCAGCTGGTCTTCTTCCCTTTTGCTCACGCCCACGCGCTCCCCTACCTTGTAGTCTCGCATATTCCATTTCGACGTTATCTTAGTTGCAAGTCAAAAAAACATGTCATCTTAAGCATGTTCATCACGAAGCCAACGTTGTTGCACATAAACATAATACTAATGATTTTTATTGGTGATCTTATTATTTTCTCCCTTATTCTAGCGTTGTGAGTGGGAAAAATAGAGTATCGTATTTGAGCTTATGTTAGAATCTAGAGAGAGATTTAGTAAGAGAAATATGTAGAGACAGAAAGTAAAATAAGATTGTGTATTTCATGATTGAATAAGATTACACATATGATATTTATATGTATACCAACATTTACATATAAGAGTAACCACCTATCTTAATGATTAAGCAAGGTATAACCAACTCTTGCAGCAAACTATAACAATACACTCATTGTTATTTAACAGCATTACCTTTAATAGCTTATATGTTGTAATTTTATAATCCTGAAAACGAACTTATGAGATGGATGATTCGTACCATAAGATCAATTTGCAAAGTAGATCCAAGGATAGTACCCTCAAGGTAAATGCTCACTCCAAAGGTCAAAAACTTTGTTTGCAATCAAGTGTCAGGGCTCAAGATAATTGTTAATTCGTCAATCACGTGATGAGTGTTGTAGACACATTTATTATATGATTTAGAAAAAAAACTGAACAAAATGATTCTTTTGAAGTGCTCATAATAATTATGTGTCATTTGGTTTATTACTTTTAATTTTTATAATTAACTCAATTTATTGCTTTAATTAGTAGAATTAGTGAAATAAATTAAGAAATTAAAACTCTCTCCTCCGTTGTGTAAACATGATATAGAACATGTACGCACCACGCTCCTCCCAAGCGCGTGAGGAGACTCCCACAACAACAGTAGAACCCGAAGTCTACTCACCAAAGCATTTCTTACCAAACAAAAAGAAGGTCTCATGTCATAAAAAACTTACTCGCTCTCTTCCTCCCTCCCTCTCGCCCCCTCTCAATTTTCTCACTTTCTCGCACTTTCTCAGCAACCAAACAGAAAATAAATCAGAGACCCATCAATGGAATCCTCACCCAGGTACCACCAACCGGATAACCCAACTCCTTCTTTGCTTACCTCCCCAAACAGCTACAGCTCCAACAGCAGCACAAACAGCTCCAACAGCAACCACCACCTCAACGGCGGAGCTCCCCCAACAACCCCAACTCCCCAGCCCCCTAAACCCTACACCAGATCCGAACCCACCAACCCGTACCCGACCACCTTCGTCCAAGCTGACACCTCCTCCTTCAAACAGGTCGTTCAAATGCTCACCGGCTCCACCGAAACCGCTAAGCAAGCCTCTTCGAAACCCGCATCCGACCCGCACCCGAAAACCCACATCCCGCCCATCAAATCCACGCACACAAAACAACAATCCGGATCCGGGTTCAAGCTCTACGAGCGCCGGAACTCCCTCAAGAACCTCCGGATTAACCCTCTAATCCCCGTCTTCAGCTCCGCAGCTTCCGGATTCTCGCCGCGAAATCCCGAGATTTTATCTCCGAGCATTCTCGATTTTCCTGCTTTGGTTCTCAGCCCGGTCACGCCGCTGATATCCGACCCGTTTGGCCGGTCCGGGACGGCGAATTACGGCCCGAATCCAAATGGGTGTTCGAATTTGAACAGGGAGGCGGAAGAGAAGGCGATTAAAGAAAAGAGTTTTTACTTGCACCCGTCCCCGAACACGACGCCGCGGGAATCGGAGCCCCGGCTGCTGCCTCTGTTCCCGACGACGTCGCCGAGAGCTGCTTCAGGTTCATCTTCTTCTTGAATTAAAAATGAAATTTCGATTTTTTTTTTAATTTTTAGTTTTGTGTAATTTTAATGTGTTATTAATGTTGACATTGATTATTATGATGATGAGGGAAGGGTAAATTGTAATGGAATATTTGCAGAGAAATGAGAGAGCCTTTAAGCAAATTGTAGCAAATTGTAAAATTTCATGTATATCTCTCCCTTTTTTTTTTTTTTTTTTTTTTTCATTTTTAACTTATTTCTTATGCTTGTTTGGTTGATGAGAAAATGGAGGGACAGGTGGAAAATTGAATAAAATTTCAATTTTTAGTTTTGTGTTACTAATTTTATATGGAAAGGCCAATTGGGTGAAAAATAAAAACTATATATATTATTTTAACTGATATATGTCCTAAAATACTATAATATTCAATAGAGACTTACATGAAAGAGAGACGCGAAGGTGGCAGTGTAACGAACATATCAAGTGCCCCGTATGTGTTTTAACTTTTTAATTGCGTGAATTGTTTTTAAACACCGTTACATTGAAATTTTGCATTCTTAAATGTATAAGATAAGAGAATTCGAAACTGCAACGATAGAAGCGGATATTATGTCTTAACTAACTGACTTAACTATTTAAGAGAAGGAAAAGAAATCTATAATTTGAATTGGGAGTTAATAAGCCAAATTTGGGGGAGTGAATTCATTTTAATGTAATTATGAATCACCATACACTGCATGAGGGGGTCAATTACTGTTCTGAATTCTGATATGGTCTCTGCCAACTCTATTTTTTTTTTCAATAAATGGAGGAAGTAAATAGCAATATCTAATTTTACTTCCAAAACTTTTTGACATTAATTGTGACCGTGTGAGTAGTGGAGATGAATAGGGAATGAGAAAAGGGACTCTCAAACTGAGAAATTTTTAGTTGTAACGGAAATATGGATGATATACCATGTATTTTTATGTAAATAATGAAATTTTTTATTTTTTAAGTTATTAATTTTTTAACACACATATTTCATCATTTATATAGTGACACGTAATGTACTATCTCGTGTGATGATCACACTAAAAAAATCTCTCATCTCAAGCGAAAGATATTTTGTGCACTCTGTTACTTTATATTTTTATGTAATATATTATAATATTAATACAAAAATTAACGTTAAATTATGAAGCGTCAGAGAATTTAAGATTTCAAGTCACTTTAGCATTTCTTTAGGAGGATTGATTGAGTGAAAGGGGAAAAAGAGCATGGATAGCTGTCAAAGAAAGAGTAGAAGAATGGGCAAGGAATCTTGACTCTTGTGCTGTAATTTTCAGTGAGGCAAAGACGGCAAGCAAACTAAGGCAGACTGGATTCTGTGTGGATAGTGTTTGTATTTATTACATGGGTCTTTTCGCAATAAAATAAAATAAAATGAGATTAATCATTCATTTTTTTTTTCACCTAGGGTTGATATGATTTTATGTTTCATGATTGGTGAGAAAATAATGCTACTTGTATCATATTTATTGAAAATTGCTCGCTTAAAAAGATTTGTCATCAACGAATGAGATAATGATCATAAGATATGATACCAAATAGTTACTTTTAGAAATCGAAATTCATGTGATAGTTGAGACCGAATTTTTTGCACAAATGGGTGCGATTTTTGTATGGTCTTAATAAGGGATTGAAATGTATTTATTATTTTAACTCTTCTTAATTTTATTATCATAAATTTAAAGAAAAATTATTGAAAAGAGTTTGAAAACTTTGAGTTTTAATCAAAATGATAAAAAATATCAAGAGTAGCTTTTTAGAGTAAAAATGTATTTTTCGTTAAAAGTAAATAGTATTATAAGTGTTTCGTTAAAACTCTCTTAAATTTAATGCGAAAAACACTTATTTCGATCACAGAAAAACCATACCTATTTTAGATTTTGGATATAGAAGATTTGACCTCGTAATATTTGGCTTGAATGATGTCAGAATTATGAACCTAGGGTGTAAGTTGATGCATAAGGTTGTCTGGTTAGTAGGCCCCCAAATGCCTGAAGAGTCAAACCAGAGTGGGGGGTTGAGATGCAGATGAGCTTTTTTTTTGTTTCTTTAAAGAAAATTGTCTTGTGCTGCAATGATTTAATATCTAGCAAAGTATGTACCTTTCTTACACATTATTGTTGAGTTTTAGCTTTTCATATTGAAGAAATTAAAAAAACATTAGGAAACATAAATAAATATTTGTGTACATAACGAAAAATGTGTGTGTGAAAATATTTCTTACGTTGTTACAAACAATGGTATAAGTAGAATAGGATTATGGGCTGGTTTGATATTGCGTGTTTTTAAAAAAAATTGTTTTTGCTGTGCTGTGAGAATAAACTCATTTTTGCTGCTTCACGTTTTCAATTTTTTTTCACCCAAAACTGTGAAAATAATATGTTTTTAAGTGTTTATCAAATACCTTTTTGAGCTAACCATTTTTTATACCAATTTTTTATAAAAGCACTTTAGTACCAAAATCAATACTATTTCTCCTCTAAATCCTATGTAAAAAGCAGAACAGGATTATTTCCCCTCCAAATTTCCTTCCCTCCTATCTCATCTTCCTCTTATTTTTCTTTCTATAAAAAGGTCAAAACAAGATGTTGATGTAATTTAATCGCGATCCTTCAAATAAAATAAGACTCAAGGAATGAAATTTAGAAGGAAGCACTAATGTAATTCATAGTCTAAGCATGGTAGATCTATCATATTATGGATCATAATAGGTGAGAAAGTGACCTATAAATATGGGAATATAGGAGGGGACCCATTTGAATTGTCCTATGTTACATCATATTGACTTCAGTGACAATCTGGCTTTGAGGTGATCGGCCTCAGAAAAGTTCCCAAGTGTATAATGGTTGCCCTATCTCAGCTGATCTGCTGCTGATTAGTTTATGTTAGGAGGCTCGAGATGTCAATTTATGGGGTCCCAATTGAATTCTGGTATCTTCTACTCGTTTGAGTTTTCTTGTTGGAGGTTTGAATTGGTGTAAAAGCAATCATGCAAACCAGAGTGGACGGACATGGCAATTTTTCCCCCAACACGCTATTCCGCGGTGCCCGCCGTTTTGAGCTGGAATGGGATTGCTAGCCGGTCTCCGCCCGAGTCTCCTTTTAAGGTCACATTTTTTTAAACAAACGATATTATCTACACTAAAGGGTGGAGAGTGGGTTAAGTCTCACAATATGTTAGCAACAATGTGGTTCAAATTCGTCTTTGGAGAGAATCGAACCTAAGACATCTCACTTATAAGTGAAGAGAAATACCATGAAAACGTAATATTAAGTGATTTTTTAAAGACACGTTTGGTTTCTGAGATTTGATTGGACTGGATAATCTACCATATTCAAAGGATGTCGAAGTAAAAAATGAAAAATTGTGTCTAATCTTATTCCGTATACCCTGGATTTAAGGCATGCCTTCATCTACTTATATTTTATGAATTACCCTATCCATTCTCTTTTTACGCACAAAACGATCTCGAAGTTCATATAAAAAAATTACATTTCTCTATTTGATTTACAATTTAAAAAACTTTAATTTTGTTTTTGTTTTTGTTGTTTATGTAATTGTTTCATTCTGTGTTGTATTATATAAACAAAGTTATCTCTGTGTCATGATTTATTTATTTATTCTAATTGTTAGAAATTTAATAAGAAAACTTATCAGACCCCGAATTCCCGACAGAGTCTCTTATCAAAGGAGAGGTGACTCTGTCAGGACGGAGATGATAATGACATTCCCCGCCTCCGACCGAGGCGGTTCCCAAGCCTCTTTAGTTGAAATCTAACATTATTTTCAAGTCTACTTTTTGACTTAGAAAAAGACCAAAAAAAACAGCGTGTAATGGGGAACATGAGATAGTTAAAGTGGAGGAGGAGGTGGAGGAATGTGGGACTTGTGATGATGAAAGAAGAGGAAAAAGAGACCGAGTGAAAGAAAGAGTGATGAAAAATCAAAACGGGAAAGCCAGAAAACATGGCAAGTGTAGTGCAGGTTAACAAGAGACTGCTTGGCTTCTAGTGCTTTTTGTTTGCCTTGCTTGTTTTGCACTACGCTAGTGTGATTGCTGAGGGATTGATTGCGAATTTGAAACTTTCCATGTGCACCATTTGGACACCTATTTGGCCTTTCCTCTCTCCCATCAATATCCATCACCTACTTGTGGATCAATTTTGGTAAAAAATACGTGTATTAATTTATTAATACTGTATTAAGGTCTGTGAAACATCAACTATGTCATGCCACCAATGTTTTTAACACGGGAAATGATTCTGAGAAGGATAAAAGTGCTTTCTAAACTAGAAGCGTTTTTTTGCGTATGTTTGACAAAATATTAAATGACTTCAACTAGAATCTAGATGTTTTCAGAAAGAATTTCAAGTACATTTTCGAGAAGCACTTTCAAATGTCTCTCTAGGATAGCTCCCAATAAAAGTTTGATAGTTTTAGGTAAAAGCACTTATAGTAGATAACGTCTCATAAGTACTTATGATAAAAACATTTCTAAACGAGTTGTCCAATACTTTGACCTAGAATCAAGCTTGGGAGAAATTTTTTAATGTGTTAGAAATATGACCCGGTACACTAAATGTCCAAACGAGTCTATCTAGTCCAATATTTGACCTAGAATCAAGCTTGGATCAATAGATTGGATAGTCAACGAGTAGAGTGTTGTTCAACGTAAAGATAGGGTCATCTTCATCCATTGGGTCAATTCATCATATTAGATTCAACCTAATCTGTCTTTAGATCTAATTTAAATATGATTAGCTTCTAAAGCAATTAACAACATAACTCTCACTTGTATATGTTGTAACATTGACGTGTATTGTATATACTACAAGATTAATTGGTTAGATTGGGATTGGGGTCGAGTCAAGCACTACTAAAGCGTTACGTAACCTAGCCGACTCTTAGTTGCATCATGACATCACCATGCACTCTCGATCTCACTATTCTTTTAGTAAACTAATTCTTTAGATCACATTTGTAAATATAATGTGTCAGTAATAAAAAATAAGTACATTAATTGACAATTTATTGCACAACAAATTGCTGATTAAAACTACAGATTCTGTGTGTGATTTCGCTTAATTTACCAACTTTAAAATTTTATTTTACTAAACGAAAAGATAAGAATTTTGTTGGTGCATGTGTGTTCCATCAATTAATAGAGATATATTTATAGTAGGGAATTGATTTCGGAGGTGCAATGTTTACTCTCCCATTTTCATACTCTTCCCATCCTCTCCTGTTTGTGTGGTCACGGTTAAGTTACGTTAACATTTTATATTGATTTTTTATAAAAATAATAAAACAAAAATAATATGAATATAAAATGTGGACGTGGCTTAACTGTGACCACATAAAATAAGAGGGGATGGGAAGAGTATGGAAATGGGAGTGCAGACAATCCACCTCCATTGATTTCCACTCTTTTATTTTCTTTTTCTGCACTCATCTCTTCTTTCTGTCTTTTCTTTCTCATTTTATTTATTCAAAAAAGGTAAGAAACGAAAAAGGAAAATGTAGGAAGAGAAAAAAAAGAATTGCATAATTCATTTTCATCAATTACCCTTTTTTATTTCTCATAAACCCCTCTCAATTTCATGTTGTCGAATTGAATGAATTGAAGAAGATCAAAAGACAGAAATTAACAAGTAATATGTGGAAAGTAAAAAATGTTGTGTGAATAACACCACACTTAATTATCAAAGGCAATTGGTCTAATTGGTTCTTCGTAATTTGCATGCATGATATTCCCAAGAATGTAGCAAATTATTAAGCTCCAGAAGAGAAAAAGAAAACTCCTGATTAAGCAAAAAAGGCATACGTTCGTACGTTCATTTCCTCCTTAATAATAGGCATATGCACAAAAAGAAAATAGAACAAAACACACAATTAAACAAACACATTCATCTTATTTTTTTATATCAAAACACAAAAATGAGGAAATTGTATAAATCTTGCAAGCATTAATGTTGATGGTGATGATCGATGAGTGATCCCACTTTCATTCTCCCTCTTCGTTATATATCCTTGTACGTACGTACTCTCTCTTTTTTGCCATGTTAATTAACAAGATAGAATCGATCCTCGATCAGATTTAGCGTCTGGCGCAGCGGGTGATGTACTGACAACTCCGTTTGTAAGGGTTAGCCCCATCCCTTTTTTGGCAGTCGTAGTAGGACTGGCCACGGCGTCCGCATGGAACAGCATTTTGCTTTAGGGCAGAATAACCAATAAACCTGCCGTTGCCTATGAGTGTCCTACGAGTGCTCTCTGACTCCATCATCATCTCATTCTCGTCTCCGATGAAGTCGCCAACTTTGCTGTTGGCGCTATTGATCAAGGACTCATCATCGTGATCACCGAAGCGGCTGAAACCCCACGAGGCATCGTGGACCTTGGCTGATGTCCTAGCTACCATGGCCAATACCACCATGAGGGCGATCAGGTTGAGCTTGAATCCCATCGTTGGTGTCTGTTGTATTAGGGTTAGGGTACGTACGTACACAAACAAATTGTGTTTTTAATTTGTTTGTGTGGGGAGAAGAAAAGAGAGGGCTTTATTGGCCTCTGTCTCTGCCCTTCCTGGTAAAAGGAAGGAGAGAGAATGAAGGATATAGAGGAAATTGTGCAGATGATTCGTTGGGATAAAAAAAGAGGGTTAAATTTAGCTTGTTGGTGTGTGTTTTTGGTGATTGAACGCAAATTTTGAATGCCCTCTGCCCGTTTCTTTCTCCTCGTTTATCTCTCACGTTAAGCCACCTAGCCGTTTATTTCTCCTCCTTGTAAATTATATTACAAAAGTAATGCTAAGTAAATTAAATTTGCAAATTAAATAATTCGTCATCACTAAGAAATAACCATATTAATTAACACTTAAATAATAATCTAGTCATCAACTTTTATGCATTTTAGTTTCACAAATTTAGTCCTCACATTTAATTCCCAGCATTACTCCTACAAGAGTAGTTAGATTGGGATTGGGATCGAGCCAAGCACCACCAAAACCTTAGGCCACCTAGCCGAATCTTAGTAGCATGAAGACATCACCATGCACTCTATTTCAGTAATTTTTTAGTAACGCTAGATAGACCAATTTTTTGGACCACATTTACAAAACACGAGATGTGTCATCATTAAGGAGAGTAATGCTATTTATACCATGTTTTTGTACCACATTTTCATACCACTTTAGGTGCAAAACACGTGATGTGTCATCATTAAGGAGAGTAATGTTATTCATCCCATGTTTTTGTACCACATTTTCATACCACCTTAGGTGGTATTTGATGTGGACAGTCACATCATTTGAATTAATCAGATTTTTAAATTTAGTTCATTATTTAATAAATTAATAATTAAGAAAAACTAGTTAGCTAAATGATTATTGTGGTATACGAGGAGTCTTTCTTCTTCATTTCCTTGGGTTTTGCAAATTTTTCAAATGATGTGGCTGTCCACATCAGATGCCACCTAAGGTGGTATAAAAACATGGTATGAATAGCATTGCTCAAAAAATTGTTAATTGATAGCTTATTGCATAGCAAATTGCAAGTAAAACTATATAGAGATTAATGTGTGTGATTTTGCGTAATTTACCAACTTCAAAATTAATTTTACTAAACGAAAAGATAAGAATTTGGGTGTATGTGTGTCTCATTAATTAATCCCACTGTATTGTTTTCTATGGGGTAATAGAGATACGAGAAATGCTTGACTCTCTGAAAAGTGAGACTCTTCATGTACTCTCCGCTACCTTATGTTTTTGACACAATTTATGTGCCAACATCTTAAAACATTGTGCTAAAAATATGAGGTAACGGAAAGTTCATGAAGAGCCACACTTTGAGAGTCTCTATATCATTTCTCTAGAGATATATCTATTATAGGAAATTGATTTCCCCTCTTTCATTTCTTTATCTACACTCATCTCCTTGCCTTATATCCTTTGATTCTCATTCGATTTATTCAATCTAAAGACAAAAAATGAAAAAAGAAAATGCAGGAAGAGAGAAAAAAGTGCTAAATTTATTTTCTTTGTACAACTGCAACCAAATGTTATTTCTGGATGCAAGTAGAGGAGTATGGAAAAGGATGCAAAACAATTAATTATGGGATGTGTTATCTACACACCTCTATTTATCTCTCACACATTATTCTTGATTTTTGGCTGTTGGATAGAATGAATTAAAGAAAATCAAATGGCAAAAATTAATAAAAAAATATAAGAGAAGTAAAAATGAGTTTGTGAATAACACCACCCTTAATTATCAAAGGCAATTGGCCTTACTGATTCGTCGTAATTTGCATGCATGATATTCACAAGCAAGCATATAGAAAATTATTAAGCTGCTGAAGACAAAAAGAAAAAGAAAACTCCTGATTCCTCATTTTATTTAATTCATACGTACCCAAGTACATATATCTTGATTTTCATTTCCTCCTTAATAATACATAATAATAGACATATACACAAAAATGTGAATACAAAAAAACACATAATTAAACAAACACATTCATCCTATTCTTTTTTCTTTTATATTAAAACACAAAAACGGGGAAATTATATAAATCGTGCAAGCATGAATGTTGATGGTGATCGCTGAGCGATCCCACTTTCATTCTCTCTTCGCTATATATCCTTGTACGTACGTACTTTTTATTTGCCATGTTAATTAACTGGATAGAATCGATCCTCGATAAGATTTAGCGTCTGGAGCAGCGGGTGATGTACTCACAACCGCGCTTGTAAGGGTTAGCTCCCTCCCTTTTTTGGCAGTTGTAGTAGGACTGGCCGCGGCGTCCGCATGGAACAGCATTGCGCCTTAAGGCACCATATCCAATAAACCTGCCGTTGCCTTTGAGTGTCCTACGACCGCTGTCTGAATCCATCAACAACTCGTTCTCCTCTCCGACGTCACCTGTTTTGCTGTTGGCGCTGTCGATCAAGGACTCATCATCATGAGCCGCGAAGTGGCTGACGCCCCACGAGGCATCGTGGACCTTGGCTGATGACCTGGCCACCATGGCCAATACCACCATGAAGGCGATCAGGTAGAGCTTGAATCCCATCGTTGGTGTTTGTTGAATTAGGGTTAGGGAACGTACGTACACAAAACTTGTGTTTTTAATTTGTTTGTGTGAGGAGAAGAAAAGAGAGGGCTTTATTGGCCTCTGTCTCTGCCCTTCGTGGTAAAAGGAAGGAGAGAGAATGAAGGATCTAGAGGAAATTGTGCAGATGATTCGTTGGGATAAAAAATAGGGTAAAATTTATTTTGTTGGTGTGTTTTTGGTGATAGAACGCAAATTTTGAATGCCCTCTGCCCGCTGCTTTCTCCTCGTTTATCTTTCACGTGTTAATGTAGAGGAATAAATGTTAACCATAAGTCGCACACAGACTAGTGAATGTTCTTCAGTTTCAGCCGTTGAAGAATGTGGTGACACTCATTAACGGCTGAAAATGATCTAGATATTGACCCACGATTGATAGTAGCATTTTGTAGATGGTGGTTGTTTTCGTATTGCATGTGAATATTGTTTGAACCTATGGGACAACTTTTTCTCTAACAGTGGATTGCTGAATTGGAATGTACGTTCAACCTTTTCTCTAAGGTCACGTTTTTGTAAATTTTATTGCTATTTTCTGTGGATCCTTTTTTATTTTATTATTATTATTATTATTTTAATGATCAGTGGTGGCCACCATTATTTGATTCTCCAACACTAAGAATCGAACCCAAGATGTATCATATGAAATATGAACCTGGACTATTTTATGTGGTTTACTAATATGGTTAATCTCTTCTGAAAGTTTTTTTGCATTAGCAGAATTTTGACATCTTCTTGTGAAACATTGCACATTGGGTTTATGGTGGCCCATAATTTGTCTTTGAAAGTTTGCACCTTCGAAAGGGCAAAACTGGATTTGAGTCTTAATGTAAGAATGGGCTTATATATTCGTAGCCATATCAAAGTTTGTACTTCGCTTTGCAACGAGTCCCATTGTATATACTAGGATTGGCTCAAGATAGGCGCATATACTAGAGCAGCTCTCACATCGTATGGATATCGACTCTCACACTATGTAGAATCAACATAAGTTCAAGAGAAATTAAAATACGAGAGCCTTATGCTGATGTTAGAGGTGGTCGAAGGATGGCTTGGTCATACACTTCTATCAGAGCTATTCTCAATAAAGAGAATTAAAACTTAGCTGTAAATAGTGTTTATTCAATTGTACTTATTTTTTTCGTGACAAAAAAGTATACGTCATGTTACAGGTAAACTTCTCTCCATAGTAATAAGGGGATAAAATGATGGTACCTCATTAAGATATGCATACAAACTGCAAATTACTGACTTGAAGATTTCCAAGGTTTTCGAGTCAAGACAGGAAGATCTTGATATATCATGGGGGTGGAGTCTGGACCCCGTGGAGTAGAGTGCAAATCAAAGTGGGACAAACCAGAACTTATCAGAAAACCTTAGAAGATCATATTAAGGGTCCAGTGATGTAGACACAAGCTAAATATATTAAATCAGCAAAGCCCTGAGCTTGAAGCAAGAGTTTTCCATTATTTTCCATCAAATGAGTACCGTCACCCAAAAATCTACACAAGAATTGCTCCAAAATTAAGCCATGAGTTTAATTTCTATTATTTCCATTAAATCAGTAATCATTACAGAGATTTAATATTGGTAGAGCGTAGATATGATAGGTGGTGGAGTTAGAATTTTGTCAAAATGAGTTCGTAAAGAGAAATGTTAAGTAGATTCTCTTAAAATAAAACTCTTCGTGAACTCTCTGTCACCTCACAATTTAACGTCAAATTCCATTCCAAAGTTATAAAACGTTGTGACAAAAATATAAGTTAGCAGAGAGTCCGCTTAATTAACATTTCTCATGTTAAAATAAGAAACGATAACTAAAGAAGGTCACAACCCCAAAACCTCAACCTACTATATATCTCACAATTCTTAACCTTCTCGTTTTTTTTTTTGTCGAACTTAACCTCCTCTTTGTAACATCATTCGCAATGAAAAGATATTTCATCAAACATCTTAGGTTGATTTCAGTGAAAGTAAAATCACAGTTTTTGGTATCGTTTGTAACCATTAATATTCTCTTTTTTAACATTTATACTTGGGTTGTTTGAACAGTTGAAACCCATTCGTCTTCCATATTTGTATCCCAATTGCTGAAAAGCATAATCATGCAATAAGGCTACAACTTTCGTGTAAGTATTATTTACGTTTGGTCAAATCTTGCAGACGACATCTGTTATAAAAATAGAAAAGAAAAAAAAATGATGTTTGCACTGCCACTCAAAGGTTCCATCGACGATTCAGAGAACGAAGATCTACATTCATTGCTTCCAAGTTTTGCAGCTCACCAAATTCAGATAATGCTAATTGATTAAGGTTGAAAATTTTGCTTAAGGGGTTCCTAATCAGCAACCTAACAACAACCACGTAGACCCACGTTGATGACGTGGCCATATACACTCATCATATTGCTTGTTTTTATTTTCCAAAGTCAAACAGGATAATATTTATCAAATTGACGGCTAAGATCGGCTTATCACTATGATCTTAACGTCATAAAATGGTCTTACATGTGGGACCCATTAGTCATGTTGCCCTGTGTTCTCCATGTGTATACGACTCTCTGCAGACGGAAGCTTCTCTTGGTGTGCATCATGTGCCATTTGCACAACAACGAAGCAAGTGCACCCATTCATCACGTTTGAAGCAATCACACAAATAACGATGAATGAGTGCATTGATTTTTCTCGTTGTATAAGTGGAAACTCAAGTCATAAAATTAATTAAACGATGACGAATGTGTGAAACTAGTGCATCTATTTAACAATTGTCGTTTGTCGTGAGTTTGAACTTAAAATCTTCTCTAACAAAATAGAGAATGAACGCCAATTGAGAAACTAACAGTCGATTTTTTTTATGAATTAAGTTGAGTAACATATGTTGTATCATCTGTGGAGCCAAAAATAATCACAAGGCGACACGTGGAATTTTGGATTAAAAAGACAAAAATACCCTTGAGGCGTACCAAGTTTCTACGTGCGAGTATTAGACAATCATCCTCAACCAAGTTAAAAATGCTCCAAAAAAAGGTAACCAATTCCAAATTATCTCATCCATCCTCATTTTAGGTAATTACTTCATAAACTATAAATTGTTCCATATAAATAGAGATTAATTGGCTAATTAATGAATTAATTCCTAAATTCATTAATCAACCAATTAAATCACCAATCACACCCAAAAAATACCTCTTTTGGCCGGTTACCCACTCCCCCAAAGGAACCGGCCATCTCCTTTTATTTCCTACCTTTTCTACCATATCTTTCCCTTTTATGATAATAATTAACTAAGATAAATAGGGAATTATTAGCTAATTATTTCATAAAATCCCAATTACCACCAAATATCCCCAAATATGCACTAAATGGCCGGCCATCTATTGCTAGAAAAGGAATTGGCCATACTTTGCTTATTCATCCCATTAGTTAGCTAATTCATTTGGTAATAATCCTATTTTGCCAAATTAATTAGTCAATTAATCACATAACTCCCAAAATCATATTAAATCAAGAACCCTAGCCCTATAAATAGGCTCTCATTTTCACCAAACACTCATTCCAATTTTCTTACAAAAAATCTCAAATACTTTAAACACTATTTCTCTCTAAAATTCTAACTTTGGCATCGGAGGTTCTTCGGTCAAAGCCTCCCCCCCCCATTCATCGTGGGAGCATGAGGCTTTTGGCCTTAACCTAAGGTGCTAGTTGTTTTGTAGGTGCAAAATCGTCCAAGATCGAGGAGGAGAAAATTTGCATCCACAAATTGGTGCTTTCATTGAGAGTTGAAATCCATACTCGTAGAAGACTCTCGCACAAAAAGGTTTTTTTCTTTATTTTCTAGTCCATTTGAATATTTTTCATACGTTCTTATTGTTAGAATTTTTTACTTGCAAAGGTTCTTTGATAAAACGTATAAGCAAAATATAATGGCTAGAAATTTAGAAAATTCCACAAGTGAAAATTCTAATGTTCAAGAAATGGGATTGCGGAGATCCGTGAGGCTAAATGCGACAATAAGTGGAGCAGCACCACCACCACGAGTTTCCACCATGGGAACCACCACGGTGGCTAGCTCGGTAGCCACCCGTGGCGAGGTCCATGGTGCCTTCACCACGGCTCAAGCCATGCCATCCAAGGCTCACAGCACCAAGGCCACGGCCCAAGTCGTGCCATCCAAGTTTGCATGGGCCCGGGCCCAAGCCTCGCATTCGCATGCATCACATATTAAGCAGCTTGCTCTCGCGGCCCAGCCTGCTCCTGCCAAGCAGCCTGCTCTTGTGACCCAGCCTGCTCCTGACAAGCAGCCTACTCCCGTGGTCCAACCTGCTTCCATCGAGCAGCCCACTCCTGTGGCCCAGCCTGTTACCGTCGAGCAACCCACTCTCACGGCCCAACCTACTCCAACCGAGCAGCCTGCTCTCGACGAGTAGCCTACTCCCGTGGCCCAACCAGCTTCAGTCGAGCAGCTCACTCTCACGGCCCAGCCTGCTCCCGTGGCTTTCCAAGCAGCCCAAGTCAGCCCAAGACTATCTCAACCATCCGGACCTACCATCGAGCTGGGGGCATTCTCACCATATTTTTTTTGCGGATTTGACATTTCCCAACTCAAATCTCACGCCCGGAGTCTACCACCCTTCCACTGCCCAAAGAGGCGCATTCCTTCCAAGCTCTTCCAATCCAAATGGCGAACAACACTTGTCTCGACAAGTCATAGAGTTGATGAGCGCCCTTGCACAACAGACAACCTTGGTGAATCAACTTTTGTAACGCATCAAGATCCAACGTACCCCGGACGAGGTATCCCGAAGTAAGACAAGGGTAGACGGACCTTTCCAGCAGTGTCCCGGCAAGCAGCCACTCGACCAGCCACGAGCTGAACGTTTGGGCAGTGTACATTCCCGTCTTAGCGCGCGGAGGAGCATGCACTCTCGACTAGGCCCACGGATGAGCATACATTCACGGTTGGGGTCATACTCTGATAGTCAACATGAGCAACCTTCCGGGCAAAGTGTCTATTCGCGGCTAAGCCCACAAGGAGCATCCTTCACCTCACATCAGAGTAGGCAGCACGACGGACGGAGAGAAGCAGTCACTCAATCCAGCTCAAGTTCAACCAGCAGCCTGCGAAGAACTCGCTCGCCTGCTAGGAGCGCACCACATGCACTGCATCCGCGACATAGATGAGCGAAACACATGGAAGAGTAGCCTAGACCAGCAAGTCATGGCTGGAGGCAGTCGAGAGCTCCGCTACCCCAACAAAGGAAAATTCAGGAAGAAGTAGAGAGACTCTTGACCAAGCGATTGCATGATTTCCAACGCAACGAGGTCACCGACGAGGCACTACTACGAAACATGACCAACATAAGCAGGTCACTCTTCACGGACGAGATCGAGCAGGCAGAGCCTCCACGCGAGTTCAACATGCCACATTTCACATCTTTCAAATGGGATGAAGACCTGGAAAGACACTTAAAGCACTACCGAAGAGCAATGATCCTTTATCGAAACAACGATGATCTCATATGCAAGATATTCGCCACCAATCTACAAGGCGATGCGCAAGATTGGTTCTACACCTTGCCGCCACAATCCATCCGAAATTTCTACGAACTTTCTTTGGTTTTCACCAAAGAATATTCATCCTATCGCTTGATCAAAAAGAAGTCTGACCATTTGTTCGACGTCAAGAAGAACCCAAAGGAGTCGTTTCGCGACTATGTGAGGAGGTTTGAAGTAGAGAAGGCAAAAATAGTCGGATGCAACAACTCGATAGCTAGAGCAGCCTTCCAAAAAGGACTTCCAGCAGACCACCCGTTATTCGAAAAATTGATCATGAAAGAAGATCTAACTCTGGCAAACTCTTTTGCTTTGGCAGAGAAGCATGCACTTTGGGATAAGGCTCGCCAATGCACATTCAAGGACTTGAAGAAGTACTCGACATCACCTCCCTAGAAGCAGCGGAGGACTTATTCGCATGTTTGACGGTATCTAAAGTAGCAATAAGCTCTACCATCATGCGAGAAGAGCTGGGGGCCCGACTACCTGTATTCTACAATTCAAAAGCTCTCATCGATGCTATTAAAAATTCAAAAGCTAACTTTGGCGATAATTGTTGTAACCCAAAAGCTTAAGTTTTACCTTCAAACGCAAACAGTCATATTCATGACGCACTATTCCGCCGAATCCAAACCAGTGACGATAAAGGCGTAGACCCTGGCAGATGTAAGTTTTCTGACGAACGTAACAACTCGGCCCAACGACGTCCCGAAGGCAGCCGATCACACTTTAGCCACATCTTCTCCCTCGATGGAGATTTCTGGCGTTTGCATGTCGACGGCGCATCCAATTACGAAGGCTTATGAGCAGCCGTGGTTTTTGCCACCCTAGACGTTTTAATGCTCAAGCAGGCGATCACTCTAAGCTTCAAAGCATCTAACAACGAAGCAGAGTACGAAGCCCCACTAGCAGGCCTTCGAATGACAAAAGACTTGGTGGTGAAAAAGCTTTCAATTCATTCCGAGTCCTAGCTAATCACCAGCCAGACTACTAGGGGCAAAGGCATGATGATCGTGGCAACCGATTACTTCACCAATAAGAAAAGAAAATGGCCAGACAAACTCCAAGGATGTTTATGGGCATATCGCACAACCAAAAGACGAGCAACCGAAAGGAGATGGCCACAAGCTTAGATCTGGCAGAAGAGAGGCGCGAACAGACTATCACTCGCATCGCAGCCTACCAGCATCAGCTCATCTCCAGCTACAACAAAAGGGCCAAGATCCGGCAGTTCCAGCCTGGAGATCTGGTCATAAGAAAAACCTTCATCACTGCCAGCAGAAAAGGCTCCAAAAATATGGATCCCATTTGGGAAAGTCCGTACAAGATCAGCAGAGTAGGTGGCAAGAACAATTACACCCTCGCCACCATAAAACGACAAAAAGATCGAAAAACAATGGAATGCCTACAATCTGAGGAAGTACCATGTGTGACCTTTCGCTACATCAAAGCCCGAAGACTCAAGCAGCTCGACGGGCACTACCTCACCAGTCGAGGATTATCCAGTTGTTATGCAGTTTTTACCTTACATCTAAGTTCTCGTTCGTTTAACTCGTTTTTCAATGAGGAATTCAGAAGTAATCACGACTTAGCTTGGCTGCATGCTTACAACAACTGATCACTCTTGCACTTCAAAAGAAGACCGCGCCATTCTTAGGGACTTACCGCATGAATTGTGCCCCCCGAGGGACCAACCATGCTCTCCAGTGCGAAAGGGTAAACTAATTACTCTCCAACGCGAGAGGGTAAACCAATTCCCCGACACCTACATGGGTCAGCTCTCCAAGAACGGGAGGATAAACTCTACACTCCGAATATCCAGACGTGGATGAGCTGGATTGCCCTAGTATAACTAGATGCACGATGGCTTGCGCCAGGATTCCTAGAAGTAGCCGCAATGGTCTTTTTCAAAGTTTAGCTAACTGAAGGATTTTAGGTCTCTTGGCCTAATTCGTGGGGAACCGGGCCCTAGAGACGGAGAGGGCACATTACGCAGTACATCCGATAGAAGGCTGCCCTGGAATCCTAAAGCTGCTACCGAGTGCACTAAGGTAGCTTACGGATTTCGGAAGACTGCCTACGGCTTGCCCTTCGAGCAGTAAAGCTGCACTAGACTTATACAACCGCACATTCTTATGAAAGGTTAAACAAGCTAGCACGCATATACGAAGTTTTATCCACTGCCGACATGACGTAGTCGATAAGCTTCACCTCTGCCAAGCGCGGAACAATCTACACCAAGTCCTAAAGTGTTGTGATACTTGCTACGCAACCTATGGAATTGGAGAAAGTCAAGGTTAACAGCCTAGTGGTTACGTGGACTTGTTTGCTTCTGTAAGTAAGGCATCCGGCTGCCAACCCAATGGCTAACAACTTTGCAAAGTTCTACACCAACACCTACGGCTGCATAGGCTACGCGAGCTTGTCTGCTTATAAAAAAGTAGCATGCTTGCCACTGGTCTATCAAGTCTAAAGGTTAGGGCATGAACAAAAGAAGCAAAAATGAAGAAAAGCTGAGGAAAACATGTTTATAAACAACTAGCAAAGGCCGAAGGAGTTCAAGCAAAACAAGAGCTACAAGGAAAAACAAAGAAAATCTTAAAGGCTACCTAGATGACTACACTTTAGCAGCCTGGACATCCCACGACTATTCGGTCGCCACACTTTCAGCAGTCGCGAAGCTCTTAGCAGCAGCATCACCCCCGACTGCTCCAGCCTGGGCACCAACTTCTCCAACTACTTCACCAATACCAACATGGACGCGCTGCAGCTCATCCACTTCTTTCTTCAAACTTTTGTTGATCTTCAATACACCTTGAAGTTCCAACACTTGGGGTTCAAGCCTATCGACGATTCTCTTGAAGTGGATCACTTGATTATAAGCAGTAATCAACTTTTCATCATTTGCATAAGCAGCGAAAGAAGTCTTTGGTTTTTTCTCAACCAGCATCTCTTGAGCAGGCAGAGAAGATCCCTTTTCCCACATTCACTTGCAGCAGGATCCACAACGGTGATTGGACGAACCAATGCATTCGCCTTGATCTTATTCACCTCTTATTTTGGGAGCAACCCACGTTTCTCCTGACGAAGAGAGTTAAAGTAGCCAACGCCATTCGTGGTACCCAGCATGGGAGTTCAACCCAACATTCCAGCAGCCCATGAGACCCACAATCTCCTCATTTCTCTCAATCACTAGCCTGGTCCGAGTCAGGTCCAAGAGCCCAAAGGACATGAGCCATACGACTCGCTTAGCACTGCGCCCCAACGCCACAATCCGCGACCCTAGCCGCACAAGCTGCCCTTGGCTCAAGCCAAGCCAAGCTGCCCAAGCAGTGGTCCCTGCCACGACATCTCATCGGCCCATGCCGAGCTAACTCCTGGCCCCTGCCAGCCGACGTGCCGCACCACCCCGACGGCTGCCCTGCAATAGCACTATCCAAAAAGAAGGCAAGAAAAATTAATTTTTTTTTACATCGGTGCGGCACGGAGAAGACGAAGAAATCAACGAAAGACGGTTCTTTGCACGGGCAAGATGTAGAAGATTGCTAAAGGAGGGGGAACAAATATCCTCTAACTTTCTCTCTCTTGTTGGGTAGAATAAATCGCTCTCCAAAGTTGATTTAATAACCCACTTAAGGTGGACTTAAATAGGCTTTGAGAGAAATTTATTTCCCTTTTCTAGAAGGATCTAATTTCCAATTAAAGAGAGAATTTACATCAAAATAGGAAGCAATCCTATGTTTCCTAAAGCAAGAAGATCTCTACATCTGCTGCCATTTCCTGCGAGCAGCCCAACATGTGTGGGGGCATTTGTGGAGCCAAAAATAATCACAAGGCGACACGTGGATTTTTGGGTAAAAAGAACAAAAATACCCTTGAGGCGTACCAAGTTTCTACGCGCGAGCAGTAGACAATCATCCTCAACCAAGTTAAAAATGCTCCAAAAAAAAGGTAACCAATTCCAAATTATCTCATACATCCTCATTTTAGGTAATTACTTCATAACCTATAAATTGTTCCATATAAATAGAGATTAATTGGCTAATTAATGAATTAATTCCTAAATTCATTAATCAACCAATTAAATCACCAATCACACCCAAAAAATACCTCTTTTGGCCGGTTACCCACTCCCCCAAAGGAACCGGCCATCTCCTTTTATTTCCTACCTTTTCTACCATATCTTTTCCTTTTATGATAATAATTAGCTAAGATAAATAGGGAATTATTAGCTAATTATTTCATAAAATCCCAATTACCACCAAATATCCCCAAATATGCACTAAATGGCCGGCCATCTATTGCTAGAAAAGGAATTGGCCATACTTTGCTTATTCATCCCATTAGTTAGCTAATTCATTTGGTAATAATCCTATTTTGCCAAATTAATTAGTCAATTAATCACATAACTCCCAAAATCATATTAAATCAAGAACCCTAGCCCTATAAATAGGCTCTCATTTTCACCAAACACTCATTCCAATTCTCTTACAAAAAATCACAAATACTCTAAACACTATTTCTCTCTAAAATTCTAACTTTGGCATCGGAGGTTCTTCGGTCAAAGCCCCCCTATTCATCGTGGGCGCGTGAGGCTTTTGGCCTTAACCTAAGGTGCTAGTTGTTTTGTAGGTGCAAAATCGTCCAAGATCGAGGAGGAGAAAATTTGCATCCACATCATCTTCATTTTATTTTATTTTTTCTTTTCAATAAGAAGATCAGCTGGTAACTTCGTCAAGATAGTTCATATTTCTGAAATCCGAAAAAATTTACAAAGATATTTTTCGTCCCAATTTAATTAGGGGTCTATTTATGAATCTATGACTAAGCTCATGCAAGCATTTGTGATTGGCACAAGACAAAGTCACAAAACACCCTAGCGCCAAACTACCCTATCTACCCAGGGACACTACAGCCACTTCATTGCGTACACGTGTGCCACTAATCCATAACTCAAATGATTAGTGTATGAAAAAACATTAAATATGTTAATGGATTAAAGAAAAAAATTGGGATATGCTAAGAACCTTCTTGCTTTAACTTTTTTGTTTTACCTTCATGGCTTTCCTTTTAATTCTACCACGTTACTTCATGATTTGAACCGTTTAAATTCTATATCACACTTTAAAGATCAACTTTTAAAAAAAAAAAAAAAAAAAAAAGAAGAAGAAATCGTTTAACCATTCAATTAGCCTTGACAAAATTTTAGTGTTTAAGTGAGAAATATGATTCGTCTATCTAGTGTACAACTGTTAAATGACTAAAGAATTTTAGAGTTAGCTAATTTTTTTGGTAGGAATGATATTTAAAAAATGACCTAAATAATAGACAGTTCAAATTATCATTTCACATTGTAGGATGAGAGGGATAACCGAGAAGATAAAATGAGAAGGTTACTATCATTCCCAAAGAAAATAATATTCATCAAGGATTCATCGCAAAAAAAAGATATCAATCTTTTAAGCACTTTTCTTAATTAAACGACACTTACTTAAAAAAAAATTATACATTATTTTTTTGATATTAGATGTACTCCCTAAATTATGAATGCAAATGCAATTCTATCTTGATATAAAAAAGATGGTGTCTCACACAACAATGTACGGTATTAATCATATGAACAAGTTGGACTTTTACTACCTTGGCTTGAACTACAAGTCATCCTCTCTAAAAATTTAGTCCGGTGAAAGTTGATGCTTGGACATGAGTCACATGATGATAAGCCACTTTATCTTATTCTCCAAATTCTAACATTGGATAATCAATTATTTTATTACAAATTAAAGACTAAAGAATTTGGAAAATGAAAAATAAAATAAGTTAAAAAATTGGGTAAGATAGCTGATAACAGACAGCAGACTTGTTCTGATGGGAAAATTTTTAGTTGTGCCGAAAATAAGGATGATACATCACGTGTTTTTATGCAAGTAGTGAAAATTTTTAATTTTTAAGTTATTAACCTTTTAACACACATAATTCACCATTTATATAGGAGCACATGATGTACTATTTCGTGTAACGAAAACATTGAAAAATCTCTCGTTCTAATGAGTCTCATCATCATCAGCCACCTTTTACTTTGTCTGTTTCACAACTGATCCTGTTGTCTCTACAGTTGGAAGCCCCCAATTCTCCTCTGTGTGTGTGAGTCTCTCTCTCTCTCTCTCTCTCTCTCTCTCCTTCCAGACTGAACCTAGTCTCTACAGTTGGAAGCCCCAAATTCTCCCCTCTCTCTCTCTCTCTCTCTCTTCCCTTCCAAACTGAACCTCTCGTCTCTACAGTTGGAAGCCCCCAATTTTCCTCTCCTCTCTCTCTCTCTCTCTCTCTCTCTCTCTCTCTCTCTCCCCCTCCCTTTCCATTTGTGAGCTTTTCTGCTTGGTGGGGTTTGCAGCATCGGTTAAAGACTCAAACTTTGGCTCTCTCTCTTTCTCTCCCTCTCTCCCCCTCTCTCTCTCCTTCCATTTGTGAGCTTTTCTGCTTGGTCTCTCTCTCTCTCTCTCTCTCTCTCTCTCTCTCCCCCCCTCCCTTTCCATTTGTGAGCTTTTCTGCTTGGTGGGGTTTGCAGCATCGGTTAAAGACTCAAACTTTGGCTCTCTCTCTTTCTCTCCCTCTCTCCCCCTCTCTCTCTCCTTCCATTTGTGAGCTTTTCTGCTTGGTGGGTTCTGCAGCATCAGTTAAAGACAAACTTTGGTTCTCTCTCTCTCTCTCTCTCCCTCCCCTTCCATTTGTTAGCTTTTCTGTTTGGTGGGTTCTGCAGCATCAGTTAAAGACTCAAACTTTGGCTGCTGAAGTTTGTTTCTTGAACTTTGTTTTGCTGAATTTTACATGGATTTATTGCATAATTTCTGTTTTTGTCTTACATTTGCTGTTTTCTGCTCTGAATTTGATATTTAATTATCAGTTAATTGACCAATTGAACATGATTAAAGAAGTTAGAATAGAGTTAGGGTTGGACAAATTGTTGCTTTTAGGCCAGTTTCCACGTTCATTGGTTGCATGATGATGATCATTATCTTCTGGGTGGCTAAAACCCTAAAAGTCAATAGCAGATCTACTTTCTTTCCTTTTTTTCTCTGTTGGGAATTGATATTTTGGAAATTTAGTGGATTTCACTTCAACTTTTGACTACTTATCAGATTAGGAATTTATCCCTCCCTAAATTTCCATGCAATTGGTTGGCTCAGTTTAGGGTTTTTATTCCCACCTTTAGTTGTCCAATTATGCTCAAGATATAGTTGTAAACATGATTTTCTTGTAATCTGGTACTTCCTGTGGCAAATGCTCCTCATACTTTGATTTTTTTTTTTCTTGCCTTTTGCATGAATCAAGTGATTTTCCATTGTTTTGCAACTGCAAGGGCCACTAATTTGTGATGTTTACCAACAGATGTGTTATGCCATAAGCATATTGCAGCTTGCACAAAGGAGATAAAGAACGGCTGAAGAAGTTTTTCCTGTTAAACATGAAGGCGATTTCACCTTTGCCCCTCAAAGATCAGGGAGATAGACCCAAGTTTTTGATTGAGGTAAATTCTGCAGCTACATTTGGTACTTCTTAACACTTACTCAAAGATCAGAGATAATTGTAGTACGATTTTTCTCTGCGAGTCTCGAAAATGATGAAACTTTTCACCTTTCAGGTTGCAACCAAAGAAAATCGGTTGTGGGGTGTGGTCCATTCCAAAGGACTCTTGAACTCTGAGGTCCAGGACTTGTACTGCGAAGTGCGATCTGGTTATGAGAATCTCATATTGAGTGATCATGAGCAGTTGGAATTTCAAGACATTGAGTATTCTTTGTGGAAGCTACACTACAAGCATATTGACGAGTTTCGCAAAAGACTAAAAGGAAGTTCAGTGAATGCAGAAAGCAAAAATATGGTGGTGCTACGAAATGATATTCATGTAGAAGGGTTTAAACTCTTTCTATCAGAAGCAATTGAATTCTACCAGAATATGATTGGGAAGATAAGTAAACGTAAGAGGCTCCCAGAAGAGTCTGTGATAAATAGAAAGGGAGGCGGCGACCTTACTTTTGCAGAGCACAAAAAGATGCAGAAGTGCCAATTTTTGTGCCATCGCTTTTTGGTGTGTCTCGGGGATCTGGCTAGATACAGAGAACAATATGAAAAGCCTGATGTGCAAACCCGAAATTGGTCAGTTGCGGCCACTCACTACTTGGAAGCGGCAGCAACTTGGTCAGATAGTGGAAACCCCCACAATCAGGTAGATTACTATTTCCTTGAAGATTTTGGTTACAAGACCTAAATTTCTTTACGATATTTGCCTGTGTTATTTAAACAGAACTCAGTTAAAGGTTACATGTGAGTTTGTTTGCAGTTGGCTGTATTGGCAACATATATTGGTGACGAGTTCCTCGCTTTGTACCACTGTATAAGAAGTTTAGCTGTTAAAGAACCTTTCCCTGATGCTCGGGGTAACCTTATCCTACTGTTTGAAAGGGTAAAATCTGACAAATTACAGAAACATCTATTGTTTTTAGTCACTACTGTCATATCCTTCTGATATTCATACTTCAGCAGTTCTCATTTGCTTTTTACGATCTTGCAGAGCAGGTCATCTCATGTATATTCTCCTTCAAGCGAGGCCCACTTTAATTTCTTAAACCCGTCTGAAAGAACCAGTGTTCAGACTACTTCACAGTCGAGCGATGATACAAAGTTATGGTCTCTTATTATTGGAATGTTAAGTTTCTTTCACATTAAATCAAGGTACTCACTTAACCACTATGGAGTGTTGCTACATGTAACTGTTGAATTTGGATGGTGCATCTTTGGTTGAGTTGTGATTGTCCTCATTTTGTTGTTACAATGTCATTGTGTAATCGCTTGTCTTTTCATTTAATTCTATTCGGTTTCGCAATCCATAGCAGCTAAGATTGTAAAACCGAATATATCTTTAACTTGAGCTTACGTTGTTACTTAGGTTGTTAACTTGCTTCACATTGCTTGAGCAATGTGATGTTTCGACGAAGATTGTAATCAAGGCCGTTTAATGTTGAATCATTGGAACTACTTGCCTTTGATCTATATGCTTGTGTTTCCAATTCTTTATTTACATATGAAATTCTTTGTTGCTTGTGTTCTGACTTTCTCTATGGAATTTTGTATGTGGGCAGTGTGGATGAATTCCCCTGTGCTTTTGCGTCTACTATGAGAGAGTTCGATGCACTGATGGCACTAGATGATACAGAGCTAAAAGCTGCATTGGAGCCATATCAGCGTATGGATTCAGTTAGAAGAGGCCCTTTTCGAGCACTCCAAGTTGTTTCTGTACTAGTCTTTACCGTACAGAATCTATTCAAGACCCCGGAAATAAAAGGATCAACTGACAAAATCGATATCCAGCAGAAAGAGCTGAGACAATTGGCACTGACTGCAGCATTCATTTTCATGGGGCGGTTCGTTGAAAGATGTTCAGAGGCTGGTGCAGTAGAGACTTGCCCCCTTCTACCAGCTGTGCTTTTTTTTGTGGAGTGGCTAGTCGTCGTGCTTGATGAAGCAGAAATGTATGGGGTCGATGAAAAATGCAGAAGTGCGATGTCTTACTTTTTTGGTGCATTCATTGATCTTCTGAAGCAATTCAACCTCAACGAGGATGAGGCCAAGTATCCAGAAGGTACTCCTCTGTGGGAAGACTATGAGCTGAGGGGATTTGCACCGGTAGTTTGTGTTCATGCATCACTAGATTTCTCATATCATCCGGAACATATTGACAATTATGACAGCGGAATTGATTGTCGTGCTCAGAGAATCATCAAGGCTGCAATTAAAATTGCAGACAGATCAACAGGTTCTCAAAAGTGGATTGTCTATGACAAATCTCGAAGAAAATTTTCCAAAGTCTATATGGCAGAGTCAAATGAGTATGCAGACGGGAAAGAACTAGGAGGATTCGAGTCCAACAATCCTGATGGTAAACTGAAAATGCCTAGTCTTCATATCCACGAACCGCTGAAAGAATGCAAGAAACAGATGATTGCTGGGGAAAATCTGAGTTCTAACGGACATTCTGTTGATGCGGAAGAGGAAGAGGTTATTCTCTTCAGGCCTCTTACAAGACACAACTCAGCACCACTCAAGATTTCCTCTACTTTAAAGGATCCATACCCTACGAAAGATATGGCGGATCAAAGTGTACCTTCTGATGAGTGCTTGCGCCGTGCCACATCACTTCTTATAGCGCAAAACCAGGCCAAGACTGATCCCTTATCTTTTCATGCTGATATCACTAATTTTCGGCGCAACGTGCCATTTAAACAGCAGGAGCCTTCTGTGAAGGAACAGCCATTTTTGGAAACTCCAATCATAGCCGGGCCTCCCTCTCTTAATGCTTGGGTCCTGGACGGAGGAAATTTGAACAGTAATAAGGAGAAAAGCACAAGCAAAATAAGTAAACGTGGCTCGAGCTTGAGCCCCATTGAGGAAATAGCTTCGGAATATCTGGATGTTCTGTCCATCAATGAAAATGAATATTCTCTCGGTAGTCACGAAATTTCGAGCACTCATTCCTCTTCCTCTACTTATACAACTCCTGTGCCTTCTGCTCCTCTATTGCCAGATGATGCTGTTTGGTTTGATGGTGGAACCGAATCTAGTTTCAGCGACTGCAAAAGCTCCGCGGGGATCAGCATGACAGATAATCTCTGTGACGCTAACGCAACATATTCACAGGCAGGCAGCTATGCAAACTGGACTGCAACTCAAGCGCTACCTGATTATAGTTCCAGCATTCTAAATTTCATGGATAAGTACCCGCCTTGGCATCGAATGACTTCATCAGAATGGCTCCGTCAGTACAGAGAGAGTCTCAACCTTGGCCACCATGCATGGCCAAATTCTCTGTATCCGCCCAGTAACCGCGGAAACTTATACGATTATGATGCTTCCAGGTTAAATCATTTCAACCGATGGGGACATCACGCGGCGTCTAATCCGCCAATGCAGATGAACAACCTGCCATCGAATCCGCCTTTTCCTGGCTACCAAAGACCAATCCCCTACGGGTGTGGCGCTGTGACGGATGTAAGAAACGAGCAGCAGCCGCTTCTGCAGTACCTTAAGGAGAAAGAAACTAAACTGCAGCATGATCCTGCTGCCAGAGGTCCTAGTTATATGGACGATTGAGAGATTTTAACACGTAAAAGTTGATACGATAGTCTTGAAATATCCATGTCTGCATTTTTGTATATACGTAAGCAGATGAAACTGTGAAATCCTCCTGCGGTCCACAATGTGATGAAGATTAACTTTTGTATATCTAAAAACTCACCCTTGGTTTTTTTTTTTTTTTTTTTTTTTTTTGACAAATAGCGTTAGTGGATTAAATTGTTAAATGCCAAGAGAAAGGAGATAAGAGGGGATCAAATATAGACCAATTTGCATAAGTATTATTATTGCGGTAAAACGTCATTTGTCTCTTAAAATTTTATATATGAGAACTTGGATATCTATCATCTGTCTGGTCTAAAATATCCATAATATCCCGATATTTATATCGAAATTTTCGTGTTTTTGGATTACCGATAATTTTTTGGACTACCTATATTTCCGATATCATCGATATTTTAGACCTTGCTAAGTCACTCATGTATCTTACCATGCAATGTATACAATATAAAATATTGTACTAATTCATTATATATAAATGATTATGGTGTGTTTAAACTTCTTTCATTAATTACTACATATTTTCTACACTCACAATATTTACCAGCTCGTTATATAATTAACTTAAATCAGTTATATCTATCATGCAATGCATTTTCTTCCAATTTTTTGATAAACTTATAGATAATTGACTAAATAAACATCATGCAAAGTTTCAATAAAAATTTCCAAGTTTTTCTTACAATTTCCGTAGTTTTTATTCAATTTTTATCGATATCGATAATATCCCGATATTTCTATCAAAATTTTCGTATTTTTGAATTACTGATATTTCCGACATCATCGATATTTTATACGTACCCTTAAAATTTTCCGGGAAAATACCGTTCAATCCAAGCAGAAATAAAAAAAAAGCTTTCTTCTTTTTCTCCCACCAGTTAAAAGTCACTGCTCCAGCTTTCCCACACCTCCCCTGCACTCAGATCCTCTCAGCTCGCAAGTCGGCAGTCGCAGATCCAAACCCCGCACGATGGCCGAAAGGCAACCAGAACCCGAACCAATATCGTCGGCGAACGCAGTCTTTCTCGGCGCTCTAGCTCCCGGCGTTAACGTACGCACACTTTCCCCCTTCTTTCTGTAGCTTCTGTATTTGCTACGATTACGAACAGTTCTTGCCAAAAATGAAAAGGGGTAATCGAAAGTTTGCTTCTTTTTTTCGGGGGTGATTGGATTTTGCAGGGTCCGACATGGACGACGCTGAGATTTGCGTTTGTGATGCTGGGTGTGTGCCTTTCTGTGATGCTGGGTTTGGCATTCTCTTCCAGTGACTCTTGGTTGGTTTTTCACGTTGCGTTCCTTGTTCTTATCACTGCGACCCTCTTCCTGCTTCTTAGCTGGTAAGTTCATTGAATATGTATCTCGAGTAAATTACCCACAATTTACTTTTTCCTTTTAAGTTTAGCAGTTTGGTAAATCTGGATGTGGGTGAATGAATGTGGTTCCTCTTTTGGTTAATTTTTATGCTTTTTTGGATCAATGCTTTATTTTTTCAGTAATTTGTTGCCTTTATGTTATTGGGTATGTAATGGAATTAGTATGTGTTGTTGATAACTGTTTGTAAGGGTACAACACGGTTTTGTTTGCTGTGATTTGGCTCGAAATCACATTTAGTCACCGTGATTTCGAATTTTACCAATTTCGTCAGCGTATTTAAGTCCAATTGTTAACTTATGTGTATGCTATAGCTCACATTGCAACCTATACTTCCTGTTTGATGAGTTGTGCTGGTGTTTGAACATGTTAAGTTGCTTTGTGAATGCTCCAGAAATGGATTTGTGCTTGCTAATCGGTCAACAAGAGTGGTTAATTTGTCATGTTATTAGATTGCGTTCCTTGATTTTAAGGCATGGTAAGTTGTTGTAATACACGGAGGGGGAAAACTTGCTTGATATATGAGCTGCTCTCTCATCTTTTTTAGCCTTTATAGTTTATACTTGTAATATCAGTTAGCTAGCGTGTCCAACCTTGTTTTCTACCGAGCAGGTCCTTAATTTTCAATGTTTTTTATACAAACGGCAGAAAGATTGTTTTGAGGGAGGTTTGAGAGGGCTAAATTATATTTTTGGAGCCTGGGTTGGAACTATGGGCACTTGTTATACATATCCCGATGGAATTAGGGGCAAAGCTAAGGGTACTCTGTACAAGCCAGCACAGGGCTAAACTTTGCAGACATTATTTTATATATTCTACGACATAAGATAGATTTGACGAGTCTTTACATTTTATTAAGTTGTGTTTCACTGTTTCTGAGGTGATGGTGTTTGGTACACACTTTTTCTCATTCGTGGGTTTAGAGTAGAACTAGAAAAGAAAAAGCGCAAGCAGTCCAAACTTAAGATTTTTGAGGCATGTTTGATTTTGTCGTTTTATTTGAAATGCGTTAGTGTGGAGGTTCGAATTTGCATGACTTACTAGAATTTATTATTTCATGGATCCTTGTTGAATTGTGGATTGATTTTATGCTGCAGGTTTCTTGCGCAGACTGGTTTGGTTTCTGTTGAACATCAAATCCGTGAGATGGGCTTAGCGCCAAATGATCAAAAGGAGAACAGAGAAGGCGTTGTGAAAAACGAGGAGAAATCCCTTTAAAAGGGCATCTTATACTTCATTCAAAGACAATTACAGTTGTGATACAATCATTTCGAGAGGCATGAGAAGACAACAACAAGGTTGTCAAAACAGCAAGCAGGTTGCTGAAGAGTTCTGCACTGTTTCACGAGCGATATCGACGAGAGGAGTTGCATCTTTCAGTCAGTCTTGGCCTCCTCCTCCTTGTGCTTGCTGCTTTTGGGCTTGATGAAGCAGAAACACGAGCAACACGGGAGCTGAAACAAGAACTTCATCTCTCTGATGGTGTTGGGATCACAATGTCTAGAGGTCGGTATATATACCGTCCTCCAGCATTGGCTTTCGTTTATTCCGATCAGGATGCCTTCCCTTTACTTTATGTTTTTATTCTTTTAAGATTAATAGATGCCTAGCGTTGCTTCTCCATTTGTGTCATCATTATCTTTGTGCAAGGAAAGGAATAGACTATGTGAGGCATAAAGGCAACGAATATGTAGTGGGATTTCACAGTCGGTTGATCTTTCTGGTGGCTTTCTTGGAGAAATTTATGTAGATTGCCACGTGGTGTTACAATTTTACGAGTTTTTACCATAAGATATCGATTTCCTTTCCTTTGTTTTAGAAAAAAAAAGGTTCACCGAGTTATTTTTCCAAGTGTTGAGCCCACAGAATAAGCCTACTCCGTGGGCTCAACAGGAAACGACCACTCTCATAATTGTGAGTAACTAAGTTTGGCACCACTGAACGCCTCTCAATGTTTGGTGGTGGAAGATGTCGATTTTATTGCTTTAGTTTTGGCATCGTGTTCCAGTCTTTTTATTTTATGATTCATTTAGCAACGGATTGGCTTAGGTTGGCAAAATTTGACCCTGAATAGGATGCAGCGCTGCCCCGACCAAAGGGAGAGTAGTGAGACCAGAGGAGTTTGGGGGCCTAGAAATTGGGGCGGGGAGGGGGTGGTGGTGGTTTGGGTGGGCACGGTTGGTTTCTTGGGTGTGGTGTCATATTGCTGACGGGGTCTAATGTTCGGACCCCAAATTTCTTTTTTTTGGTCTCACCGAACAAGTAATTTGGAGGGGCAATCAAAGTAACGGATCGCTAAGTGGCGCTACCATGTTAATGTCATGTTAAATTTCTTTTAGATGACGACTTACCTCAGTAGTGGAAGGAAATCATGCCCATATATCCTACTGCGGGATAGACTCCCCAACCCGGTTCCTATTCTCTTAAAAACTAACAATTTAACCCACTAACACCTCTACCGAAAAACAGTAGTCAAAGGTATTTAATCAATTTTAGAAATTTCTACAAAAACCATCATAAAATTTATTTTTAAGCAATTCGCCACATTTAACGACACGTTAATAATATGCAAGCTTAGGGGTATGAATCTTTCTCTAGCCGCATCTCTATACGAAGGTTTAATTATCAATTTCTTTAATCTCACCCGTTCATTTCACATTGAATGCAATGTAGTATCGGAGATTCTCCGGAAACATGATAAGCCTACACCAAGTTTAGAGACATCGAAAGCTTCATTGAAAACGAAAAAAAAAGGGGGCTCTTATAAGTTTACGACACAAGAGGCCTGCACTACAAGAATTTTGATGTAATAAAATCTACAATGCAGAATAAGTGCTTTTGCTCAGTTCTGTTCAATCACTTCCAAAGCTCTTCCATCGGGATACCACGCTCACGAGCGACATCACGGAACTGCCTCATTTTCTGTACTGCAACCACAGTGGCTCTAGCATTGTTGAGAGCATTCTTACTTCCAAGTTGCTTCCCAAGAGCATTTTCGACACCTGCCATTTCGAGAACTATTCTCACAGACCCTCCGGCAATAACTCCAGTACCAGGAGAAGCAGGCCTGAGCATCACCTTTGCTGCTCCGTAATCTCCCTCAGATCTGCGATTTATTAGAGTCAACAAAATAGGAGATGCAATATATAGAAGAATAGGAAGGCAATCGCTTATGTCCGATCGTCAATAACTGCATTCAATTTTGGGACCATGATAAGAATATAAACAGTCCCTATCAAAGAAAAGAATGAAACCTTTCGCTCCCTAACGTGTTCCATCAACAATCACACAAGGCTCATTATAGTTTGTTTCTCTCAACCGGAGAGAGCTTACTTATCTTGTTAAGACCAAAAAAAAGATGAGCGAAACCCTTTTGGGCTGAATCATATAATGCTTCTTCTCGGAACCACACAAACCAAACAATATATATTATCCTTGCTCTCAAAAACAATAGATCAACTTCTGTTTGAATTGAACAAAGTTATGCACATTTAATTCGGACTCGCCCAGTATAATGACAATATTGCTAGTAGTCTAAATTAACCTCACAATGAAACCTACTTCGATACTCGTGAAAATGAATTTCCAATTCCCGAATAATTAAAGATTACACTTAATCAAAAGTTTAATAGTGCAATGTCATATTTAACTAAACTTTTCAATTCTTATGAACCCATTTAAAATCGTGTATTGTTTGCACCAGAAGACCAATCTGTCAGATCGAATGAGAATCCACATAATTTCATTACATGGTTTACACCTTCTGGTGTCATTTATCAAATCACTTCCTAGGCTACACGTCAATGCTCTCAAGCACGAGACACTGTACGTGTATGGTCCTTCCCATATAACTGCAACAACCTACTGATTCACTGCTTATTGATAAATATGTACTTCATCCATCCCAAATTGTGCTTGTCAATATTAGAAGACACTTCCACAAGAAAATGTATGGTGAACAGACTACTTCAAGTGTAAATGACGCTTAAGTGACTCACCAAATATCAACCATAAGACTCGGAGAATACATACTACTTCAAGTTCAGCGAGCATGCAATGTGATCAAACCACATACACAACCAATTTCAACTCCCCATATTGTCTCAGACCTCAGACTCCAAGTTTAACCAATCACCATCCTGTCTCAAATATTTCTCACACTGATATGCAGTCTATACTCAATTCTAAGAATTTGCAGTTACATTCGATTTCAGTTCCTATGAATTCCTATATGCAGAACTTTCCACACCATCAAATGACCAAAAGTATCATTTTTCACACAATTCTGACACAATGTCATTGAAATAAACCCAACTGAAATGCAGAATTGACCACAAATACGCAGATAGCCAAATATAGCCCGAAATGCAATGACATTCAATTCCACATAAAATGCAGTATTTCCCACACAACCAAAAGATCAAACACAAACAATTCAAGCACAATTCAAACAAAAATAAATCGAAATGGCAATACCTGTGAGGAAAAGTCAGGTACTTGGTCATGGGCACACTGATAATGTTCCTTCTAGCATTCACCGCAGACTTCTGCACCGCCCCGATAACCTCCTTGGCCTTCCCGACGCCGACACCCACATTGCCCTGCTTGTCGCCAACCACCACAATCGCCCGAAAATGTAGCTGCTTCCCTCCTTTCACCACCTTCGTCACCCTCCTCACCTGCACCACCCTCTCCTCGAACCCATCTCTAATCTTCTCCTTCTTCAGCTTCCCAAAAGCCCCAAGCTTTTTCACCTTCGAGTCCATCACGTAAATGTCGTTCCCCAGCAAGGTCACGCCGCTGTACGCAGGGCCGTACAGCTCCTCGTACGCGGCGGCGATTTCGTCCTCGGTCTCGGTCGAATCCTCATCGAAGGAAGGCGGGGGGACGAAGTCTTCGGGGGCCTCCGGGGGCTCGAACACGCCGTCGAATTCGGGGTCCTCGTTGTCAAAGAAGGAGGTCTCGACGTCGGACGCGGCGGCATTGAAGATAACGGTGGTGGGTCGGGAAGAGGAGAGGAAGAGGGAAATGGGTTTTCTGGGTTTGGTTGCGGGGGTGGCTGCGGCGGTGAATGGGAGGAGGGAGAGGCGGGGATAGGGGTGGAGAGAGAGGGAAGAGAGAGTGGAGAGAGAGGAGGAGGTTGTGGACATGGCCATGGCGGGAGGAGAAGTGAGGGAGTGTGGGGTTTTTGGATCAGAGAGATTTATCCCCCGAAAGGCAGAAGCTTGAAGGATGGATGAGTCATCGCCTCATCGCCAAGACGATGATGATGTTGTGTACCCAGGAGGATTATGTGAGGATCCTGATCCTCCAATAACATCCATTCATCGTATATCGTATGGTCAGAAATTATTGTAAATTTTTTATTTAAAATTGAATATAAATAGTATTTAATAAAAACTGACCGCACAATGTACGATGAACGGATATAATTAAAGTATACCTGAAATCCTCACAAAAAGATTCAGCGAGAATCCTCACTCGATGTGTACTGTGCAATTGTCAGTCGAGGATTATACGGCTAGTCGTTTTTCCCTCATACGACTTGTCATTTGAGTGCGGATGGCCAAATCACTTGACATCTTACCATACACTCACTTTGTAGTATTTTGGACTGAGTAATGCTAAATAGACTAATTTTTTTGTCTTGATTTATTCAATTTAACTCCTTATGTCTGATGCGG
Source organism: Malus domestica (assembly GCF_042453785.1). Lineage (NCBI taxonomy): Eukaryota > Viridiplantae > Streptophyta > Magnoliopsida > Rosales > Rosaceae > Malus > Malus domestica. The sequence goes on along the minus strand of NC_091670.1, from coordinate 39,781,358 downwards.
TATGTGAGTGTACGAACACAAGAATCTCTTTGCGAAAAGGTCCATTTAAAGAGTCAACAGTCACCCACTATATGAGCATGTGGTCATCAATTGGAGTAATGGACGTAGTCACATTGATTTCAGCGAACAAGCTCCTACTTACACATGCGCATTTGAATTTTCGTCTCAATAATTTAGATTAGTTTAATGAAATTGTTATCGACACTTCAAAAATCTCATTGTACGCACTTCGCAAGTAAATTTTTCTTTATAAATATAAAAACTTTTGAATGTCAAATGAGATTTTTAAAGTGTTAATAGCAATTCTCATGTTCAAATTTTGGGAAGCAAGTAAAACTAATTCAAGAAAAATAAAGTATGAAAATACTTTAATTTGATTTCATTGAGAATATAATTGACATCAGAATATAAAAATTAATATCACATCGATAATTTGTTTTTCCTATATATCTTCTGAAGCACATGAAACACTCAGTTCTCTTGTCGTCCGCTGCGGCCCCGTTGTGATCGAAGAGGCGATAGTCACACGTACTTGTAGTGGTCGACTTCTGGGAGCGTCCCAAGGCCTTTGTAGCAGTCATCGAACTCAGGCTGATCATCATTTACCATCCTCACCATTGCTCTACTCTGTGAAGATGATGACGATGAAGGATCGATTCCTGCAGACAACGTGGACGGTGGTTTGGTAGATATCTCAATATGGCGATTAGCGATGTTGTTGGACAAAGTAGTAGCTTCCTCATGTTCCATATAGGCTGATGAAGAAGCAGAGGTCATAGACACAGCATCCGCGAAAACGTTAGCTTCTTGCTCTTGCTTAAGTTGTTCCATAAGTAGTTCTAGAGATAATTCGTCTTCTTCGTAGCCAGCTACATAGGTAAATGGTGAAGGGGAAGGTGAAGGTGAAGACAAGTTTGAGGCCACATAGGGGTTACTTCTATGGGTTTTAGCATCGGTGTTGGGAGTTTTGTTGTCGGTATTGTTGGCCTCGAGGCTAGTGTTCATGTTGGCAGTTTGGTCTGTATGGTTAGTCGTAGTATTACGCTGTTGAGAGGAGGAGGAGGGCTCAGCTACACGTGCTGGTCTTGGCACCTTTTCTACGTAGACGTACTGTTTCCTCGCATGGACGAAAAAAGCAGCTTAGTTAACATAACATCATATTAAGAGAAGCAAAACAGTCTAATTATGCACAAACTGAAATCTAGATCCAACAATGCATAATTTAATATGCAGAAAACAATGACAGTTCAAAATCTGTGTAAGATATGACTCTGTATTAATGGTCGTTCCGTTAACTCTAGATTTTCTCATTTGGGAATATTATTATTTTCAGGGGATTATGGCCCACTGAACTGAATTCTACACATAATCCAAGCCTAAAACTCCCGTTTCAGTCTTCCTGCCAACTAGTTAGTGCCGTTTCTAAACGCTCGGTTCAACGTGCAAAATACTCGTGCTACACCCGTGCTTTACAACGCATAATCTACTAGGCGCTCATCAATGGCCATCCTATCCTATCCATACATGCACCTTACCTTATTATGTACCTTCACGCTATCCTCCAGAGGACATCGTCATCATAACGGAAAAAGTTATTGTCACAAGGCATGCAGTTCAGACTCTTTAATTTGTATTCAACTTTCAAAATCCTACTTTAATTTGCAACAGATTCTGTATTAATTAAGGACGAAAAGAGGACTCACGATGTTCTTGCATTCATCCTCGTACAGATAAATGCAATCTCCCGCCTCCAGCCTTTTTTGCCTAACAAAAGCGCCTGTTACATTGAAAATATGGATACTCAGTAAACATGACATGTATTGTGTTTGTCAATGAACATTAAGAGCAATTCCATCGGTTTTTACTTTTTACCTGTATATTCGAACACATACATTCTGCTTCTGTTATTTGACCAGTACCTGTGTAAAATTAACCAAGCAGAAAAAAATGGCCTTAATTAATTGGCAGAAAACTCTTGCATAGATGGTTTGGCATTAAAATATAAAATTAATAGTATTGTCTATACGCTTACTTGTATTTGAACTCCCAATGCTGGTCGGAATGTACATCTCTGACAGTCAGCTGGATGCCTTCTTTGCCGGAGAGCATTGGAAGGTTATTTTCGGCTTCTTTCTGTGAACGAGGAGAAAACATAGAAAGAGTAAATGTTGGTGCAAAAACTTAGAAAGGAGGAAGGGATTTTTTACTAGGCAGTCTAAATCAGAAACATTTTGCAGCAGTCAATAAAAGAGAGAGAAATCAAAGTAAGAAGTTGGTTGATCCGCCTTTTTAGTTCTTCTCTTCCGTCATAGTTTCTCAGAAATGGAAAAACAAAAAGAAGTAAAAGGAACAGAAAGTACCGAAATAAACAAAGACCTCACCTTCGGTACTATAATCCTGCCCAAAGGTCCAACATCACTATTCTTCAACTCCTTGTTAAACAGCGGTCTCAGTTTCTGTAAATAAGAATACACGGAAATAATAGTTTAAAGAAAAACTCATTTGAAATTCAGATTTGAGAAGACAAAAGATCAACCCGTACCTTGTTATCCGGCGTGCAGAACGGGTAGAGCTGTTCTTTGGTGTTCTGCAAATCAGCACCATTACCAGATGATGACGTGGAAATGATTCCACATGTATCATCATCATGATTCCCATGAAATGGAGGATGCCTACTCACTGGGGGAGAACAAGAAACAGCAGTATTGGCTGCGTTTCTGCTCAAATTGAGACTCCTCTGTCTCGCCATCTTTCTCTCGTTTCTTGCAGACTTAGACATAAGGGCATTCAATATCCATCCGGATCGGTCTAGGCTGGCCTGTTCTCTGGATAGAACCATATTCGGTTGGGCGCCACCCAGGAATGGATACATGGGGAGACCGGCCTGATGGTACGGGTAATACCTGTACTGAGTGGCTGAAGGACTACAAGTAGTTGAAGGCAAACAGCTCATTGGTTCACAAGTGGAGGACTGCGAATTATTTGTCTGGTGAGTAGAGGTTACGGTCGTTGTAGAGGGGACAGAAGGTGGATGGAAGTTTTCCATTGTCTATGAACACAGAGCGTTTGTTGATAGCGATGATCTTCAGAGAGGTAGGGGCTGGTTATATGTTTGTGTGGGTGAGGGTGGGGTTGTATAAGCTGCAGGCCGTGGTCTAGTTGGTAAACTTGTGATGCTGCCAGTGGAGAGAGCACAGGTGTGGCCAAAGCGAGAAGAACACGTAAGGGGGTGCAGATGAGTGGGGTAAGGATCGTGAGGGAACGAAAAGAGGATAAAAGAAATTAAAGAAAAGGCTGAGGAGGAATGCCAGAGAGTGAGGAAATTGGGTTGAAAGAAAGAGAGAGTACATTGGCAGTGTTGTGGAAAGTTTGACGAGGTGAGGATCAGATGACAAGTGGCCGGAGGGTGGTGGTTTAGGAATAGCCATCTGACCAGTGTGTAAAAAGAGAACAGAATCAGAGAATGGAAGAGAGAAGGGAGAGTTAGAGAGGACGCAGAAGAGAGTGACATATTCTGGCGCCTCTTTTAGTTCAAATCTGGCAGACTAGGGCTACGACTGTATGGACATATGTGGAGCCATACTTCTCCATCTTTTTCTCGCACAGAACGCCATGGAAAACCAGGGCTACCACATACAGTCATTGCCTTCTGCCAAACCACATTTCCTCGCTCGTTTGCCTCTCTTACTCTCAAGACTCACACCCTGTCTCTCTCTAAAGCCAGCATCCCAAGAGCAACTGGTGGAGGTGGATTGGCCTGTCAGTGTTAGCTTATGAACGTTATAAAAGGAAGAAGTAAAGGGACTGCTATCTCCAGGGATGATTTCCTCTCTTTGCAACCGAACCCCACAGCGAGTAGTACGACAAGTACCACAAACGCCATATGAGACAGACTGAAGCCCAACATTGCAAATTAAGGCCTCCCCTGAAATAGCAAACCCAGAAGGTCCCCTCTTAAGTTGTTGTATTTAAACTTTTATATTAAGATTTTTTTAGTTAGAGGGTTAGAGCTCGTAATGTTAGGGATGTGAGTAAACGATTGTTATAATGTTGGGAATGTGAGTAAAGGGGGTAGCACAACCTGATGAGCTCAATGGAACTTGTGTTTTCATTTTCGTCGTCCACTGAACCACTTCAACTTCACGGTTGGATTCCATGTCCTGCTTGCTTGTCATTTCTTCAATCACAAGGCGAGAATCAAAGCTGCTTTTGAGTCCATCCTACATCAAAGAATAAAAAATAAAAAAAATCTCCTTAGCAATTTCGTGGTTGCATAAACATAATCTGTTCGACAACAGAAAACTATTGAATATATAGTGCCTTGCTTTATTATTTTTCTTCTCTATTCCCATGCGTTTGCCATCTGTATCCACTAACGAAGCTACTATCTTTGCTTTTGGACAAAATTAGAAGCGAATTAAACTTAAGATTTTGCTATTTCATGAGCTTCCTTTTTAGAGTACGATTTTGATATACTCCGACTCCCTCCATAAGGTAATAGAAAGGAAACTTTAAACAGGATCACTGACAAAATTTAAGCATAGAAGGTAATCCAAACAGCGCATAAGCAAGCTGGAGATCCTAACAGAGGCCTGCTAACTTAAGCCGTTTATACAAATTCACACATGGTACCTGCTGAAAAAAAAATTCATGTATATATCATATATCATATCAAAGCTGCAAATTAGAAACCGTATCATAAAAAAGCCATATGAATGCTGTATTGCTGCCTAGTACTTACAGAGTTGGCCACAGAATAACTGTGGTAATCACATTGACTAGGAAACTCCATGACAACAATTTGCTCGTATATTCATCACCAGGATAGTGAAAACTTCAACTGCTTCTACAAGAAAGAAGCTTTAGCAGATTTATGGCAATGACGGGGAAGAAAAAACTTGAATACTGAATTGTGATGAGACCGTAGGATAACTGGGATTTTTATAGAGGTAATAAAGAGGCTCGACAAAAATGCATGCAAACCAAACATGCTTAGGTGATTACACCTGCCGCAGATGGTTGTATAGATGTTGATCATGCAGAAAAATGCTCGACTTGTGGAACGTGGATGCATAGAGATTCAACAAGCTGCATGCAAACCAACACCTGCCCTAGACAGTTTTATAGATGTTATCATGTTGATCACGGAGAAAAACGCTCAACCTATTCAACGCGGATTCATATCCAGGTGAGAAAGTAATTTGAGAAGTTGCATGCAAGCCAACACCTGCCCCAGGCGGTTACATAGATGTCGATCACGGAGAAAAACGCTTAACCTGTTCAACGTGGAAAGAACTGATGGTCGAAAAGACAGATTGGTAAGTAAATCAGTTTAACATGGGAAATGATAAATACACACAATTTTTCTCCTCCTACAACCCCTGTTTATTCTTGTCCATTGTTTCCGTTTGATTTATCTAAGGCCAGTAATAAAGAAGGGTGTGAGAGATGCTAAAAAGGGTGTGAACAGCTCCGTTATCATTTATGTCTGTTCCTCTTAATTTATTTCAAGTAAGTGAATTGACAGGAAGGATATCATTAGGTTTTAGACTATCTGTTAGAGATTAGTTCTTATAAGGTATGAACAAAGTGAGGTTTAATTCCTTTTAGGGAGGAGGAACAATAAAGAAGGATTCAATATTTTGCTAATCATGATGTAATTTTCGGACAAAATTCTTATACAATGCTATATCTTGTTTGCTATAGATCTTGAATTCAAGCACAACACAGTATTCAACAATAATACATTAAATCTTCAAAAGACAGAAATCTAGACCAACATGACAATTTTGTAAAAATCTCCAGGGACAATAGGATAGGAAACGCCAGAGAAGCAAATGGGGTCATATTGAGAGATCTAACCCATTACAAGACTACCTATAATTCATCCTCCTGCAAATAGATACTATGTAGTCCTACCACATTCAGTGGACAAATACTGTTAACGCAACCACGACAAAGTATTAGCTATCACCAATTCTATAGAAAGTCTGGAAATATATGTAGAACATATTCCTTAAATTTGAAGAAAATGATAAAGGCCAAGAGCAGGTGCATAAATGACGTGATTTATAGAATTTTGGAGCAATGAAGCTTTTGTTGGTTAATTTTCTCAGAAGACGGTCCCAAAAGTATAATGCTAGAAATGTTTACGCACACAACTATACGAGAACCTAAATATATCATTAGCAGTCAATCCAATTTGAGCAACTGAAAACATAAACATTAAATATTCTTGTTGGAACTTTCAAATTTAAAAATTTAATTCAAACACATGGGCAAGGGAATCCTTCACAGATAGATATGTAGATATGATACTCGCAGGAGATTACATGAAAGCTAAGCAAAATCAATGTGGAACTAATGAACATATAAATGAGTCAGGGTAAGCACCAAACCAAATTATCATGAACAAAGAATACGAACAATTTGAATGGCCGAAGATGGCTTCTCCTCCTAGATACCTGTATTGCTTGTATCTGCAACTGCAATGCATGCATAACATCCAGCCACATTTACTTGTTTCACAGAATTTCAATTGTTCTTTTTAATGATAGTACAATTAGAACTAAGCATTATTGCTCTTCAAGTGTCCTATAAATACTCGAATTTATAGTCCCTCGCACGAGCAGCCTGTATTCATACTTTTGTTTCAGTAATGCAACATTAACAAAAGATACTTGTTTGTCAAATTACATGACAATGCTCTACTTAACTTTATAATGTAACCCTGGTTTACCAAAACTAATAGTAAGTTTAAACCGTTGGCTGCAAGCAACCAAAAATATGACTTTTCCATTGAAAAGTGCAGAATGATTTTTTTGGAGTGCAAATAACAGCTCCTGCCAATGATTTATCTTAAGAAATCTAATGTATTGAAGCTTCAAAGCCACATAGATTTGCACATACAAACCTAAACATGGAAGAGAGACACCAATTAACAACAAACCTCAAAGAGTATAAGCTTCCAGAACCAAATCAACCAAATGAAGCTACTTTTATTTGAATACGAACTTGTTAATTGAGAGGGATATGTGAGTAAAAGCAAGCAAAGAGAAGAACTTTTGTCAGTACCTGAAGATGGTGGACTTCCGAAACTAGCCTCGGAGGCAGTCGTACCGGAGCTCCGGAGGAATGTGCCCCGATTGGCATTTTTGCCTGACTGAAACCGTCGGAGCAGCAAAATCCCTCCACCATTTATTACCATTCTTGCTCTGATACAGTGAATAAAATTGGGTAGTGAATTTATTTATGATTATTTCCGAACTGTTCTAATCTGCAACTCCAAAGCTGTATTCTTTTTTCAACTGTTTTTACTTTTACTGTTTTCAATTTTACCGCGTTATTATGGTATTTCATTCGGTTAATCATCCGCTGAAATGCTCACTCCATTTGTTTTCCACCGAACTCACGGATCAAGGATAACTTTTAAAAGTTGTCTATGTTTTCAGCCGTTAAATCAAATTTAAAAGACCGGATCATAAAAGATCGGATCATTTGATCCGTGAGCTTTGGTGAAAGAGATTGAGATGATATCTTTCCTTATTTTACCACTAGCATATGGGCACACACAAAGTATGTGAATTTTTTTTTTTTTTTTTTTTTGAAATAGAAGAGAGGAAGAGAATGATAGAGGATGTGGGAGTGGAAAGTTCTTTATTTATTTATTTTTTAATTAGAGATATATTAGAATTACATATAATGAGGTTTTGAAAAAAAATAGTAAAATTTAGTTGTATGAAATTACATTTCAACCTTATATTTCTTATTTATATTCTGTTTTAATTAGAGAATTAAACTGGTAATTTCATAGTTAATTAGTAGAGATTCCGCGACGGATTGAACTGCAGCTCCCCCTAATTGACAGTCACACGTGTCAAGCCACAAAGCTGCCACCTACTCTCCTTAATCTCATTATAACATGCAAACCCTAGTAAGCGGTGATAGGATATCTGGGACCAAATTTAGTAGAGAACGAAAGAAAAACAGAGGAAGCGAACATGGTAGTATTTTCCATAGAAAAAAATGTTATGTTCAACCTCTCCAGATCTTTTCCTCCATCCTCTCAGTCACTCTCTCTTCGACATTCATCTCCGAAAGTCTCCCGCGTCTGCTTCGCCTCCAAATTCTCTGAGGTAACATTTACAGACGCGAATTAGGCTAGTTAGTCAGGACATGTGCTCTCCGGTCGAATCCTCATTGTCAAAAATGTATTGATCAAATTTGTTCTGAATTAATTTCAGGGTAAACATGCGGCGGAAGAGAACAGATATGACTAACAAGAACTGGATAAATAAGGACCGAGAGTACGGGTCGGCGCATGTGAGCAGCCATGCTAAAAAAACCATGGAAGAAGGATTAGAAAAGAGCAAGCGAAAAGCAGAGAAAATGAAAAAGACAACCAAGGAGTACGAGCCGGAAGCAAAGCAGAACGCGAAAAGCGCAGCCCAGCAATGGCGGAGAAAGCGAAACAGGGAACGAACAGACCAGCGGAGACGGCGGAGAGCGCCAAGGAAAAGGCAAAAGAGTACACTTCCGAGACGAAGGAGAAGACCAAAGAAATGGCAGATACTGCGGCCGATAAGGCAAAGGAAGGGACTTATAAAGCAGCCGAGACTGCGGAGAGCGTGAAGGACGAAGCGAAAGAGAGTATGTGGGGTATGAAGGAGAAAACAGAGGATGTGGCCGGGACGGTGGCGGAGAAGGTGAAGGAGGGGACGAGCAAGGTTGCGGAGACGGCGAAGGACACGGTGAAGGGGACGTGGGGGCGGTGAAGGAGACCTGGCAGAAGATTAAGGAGACGGTGGTTGGAGCTCCTGAATGAGTAAGTGGGAGTGGCGGTCATTGATGATGACGTTAATAGTGAGAGTGATGTGGAAGTTGGTGTTGATGTGGACGGCGATGGCGTGGCGGAAGGGAAGGTGATGGAAGCTGATATGGTGGAACTAAGGCCGCGTGCCGGCAGGGACGTGAGAAGAAATAATGAGATTTTTTTTACTTTTTAGTTTAATTTGCAGCTCTTTTGATTAATTTTTTTTTTTGTTTTTATGTTTTTTTTCAAAATGTGCATTCTAATAAACATACTTTACTTTTGTGGTTATTTTAGAAAATTCAAAATTCGGTGCAATATGATCAACAAATTAACTTCCACAATCATTTGTCGCATAATATTGCTATCCACAGTTTGAATTAGTCACCCAAAACTTTATATTGCGTTATAATTTAACAATTATGCAACTTAAATCTACTTTTTTGTCAAATAATGACACGTAACAAGAAATAACATTTTTAAGAACGTTTTTGTCATTTGGGTCATCTAATTAGGCACTATATTTTTCTTTGATGGTAGAGAAAAATGAAATACGAAAGGTGAAGCGCCTAGGAGTGGACATGGTCTCCACATAGATGATCGGGTGAAATTATTCAAAGGGATCATACCAATTCATGAGAATATGATATGTGCAAGGATAGATGAATAGGCACAATTGTTATGAATATGTTTTTAGTCTAGTGTCACCCAAAGGAGGTGACAAATATCATGCTATTTTTATGAGCTATATCTAAAATATGCACAACTCTCTCGAGATAATTGGTGGATGCGGTGGAAAGACCAACTGACACAATGATTTTTTGAAATGGTTGGTTCTTGACGACTTGCTCTTGCTTGAATCGATCCTCGGTGGCAGAGAATGGGCTGCCAGAATTGGAATTTCTTCCTCCAACGTTCTGCGTTTTTTGCTACGTACAAAGCCAGTGTTACTGTTGATAGATGGGCATTTTGAGGTGCCGCGAAGACCCAAAAAATATAGAGGTTATTTATCAAATAGTTTGGGATATTGGTGAGAACTAAATCTTCCTGCTCTCATCCTGTCAGCTCGCCATATTCAATAGAGAAATTCATCCTCCTCCCTAGACTTCAATCCGATGATTCAGATTGTTAGTTCCTCCTTAGCCGTCATGCATGACTCGGTGATGGCTCACAAAATCTAACTCCTCCAAACTCACAACCTCTAATTCATCAACAATCACCAATTTCGATATGGCACACCTTACTCCCATCATCTTGGTGTCAGAGATCTCGAGATCTTCGCCGGCCTTGAGATCCATTCCGAGCATAAGGGAAAGAGGCTTGAAATGATACTTGGAATGCGCTCATCGGGTTACCATCTTAATTGTGTTGGACTTCTTTTCAACATCTGCAATTGTGCTGGTCCGATCAACTGGTTGTCAACTAACTCTCGGAAAAAAACGATGACATGTCCAATGTAAAAACCAACTATTGTGATTCAAACCTTCGGCGTGCACATACCAATATGTGATTCAAAGATTCGACAACTTTTATTGAAAAATACTTTGATAGTTCTGCTATTATAGGGTTAAGGGGGTTAAAAACGATTATCAATGCTTGTTGAGAGTGATGGTGCACATGAATGTTCTCATGTATTGAGAAAACAGATCATTTTTATGAACAAAGAGTTCTTAGTTCAAGTTGTTGATGAGCTTTTAAAGATCTATAGGAAACATTGTTGATTTATTGAATGAGATTTTGATGCATATGCAAAAATACTCCAACAAAATTATAGCGCATAAATTATTACTGTATTGTCAACATAAAGCGCGTTTAGTAAGGCTAATGAGAATAAAAAACGAAATTAAATTCTGATTACGGATTACTTTGGTGTTAACTAAATATTGGGGAATCAATAGTGTGGTGGACCCCACCCGAAACAAGGAATGCAATTCCTCAAATTGGAGGAGTGGGATTCCCTGGATAGGTGAGGTATTTGAATTCTAGGAGTTTGAGGGAATTAGGAACGCATTTTTTCTTCATATTATGCCCTCATTCACATTATGCACAACTTTATACTCATTCACATTATGCACAACTCCATGCATATGCCAAAAAGAAGAAACTACAATTTGAGCGAGAAAATTTGAATATTAAAGTAAATACTTAAATTTATAAAAAAAAATAATAATAAACAAAAGCATTTTGGTGTCTATGAAATAAAAAAGCAATTTAATTTTTTTTCTTACTATTATATATTATATTAAATTTTATTAAAAAAAGTATATAAATATTTGATTTGGGACAAGGGCATTTTAGTAATCATACTGATTTATATTCCGATTCTACTGAATTAGTAAACAGCTTTATGGAATTAGTGTAATTTCTATTCCGATTCCAGAATATTTAAGTAAACAGCTTCAACAGGAATCTGATTTCGACTTCTCCTCATTCCAACTCATTCTCAATTCAATTCCTCATATTTTTTATTACGGTTACGTAAACACTCCAATAGAATTATGATGGAAATTACCCGTTAAACAACGACTTTATATTTAAACATAATTTACAAAATGTAATTTCCGTAATATTTTTCTTTCAATTTCAACTTTGCGCAAGTAAATAGCAGCCTTTTTTTTATCCTTTTAATGTCTAAAATTTTAAAAATAGAAGTTGCAGTAACTTATGATATGACTAATAATCCACATACTATTTCGGGACCGGAATTTGGAGACTAATCTCAAACCAAATTTTCGGGAATCCCAAATTTCGGGAATCCCGAAATATTTTCAGGATTTTAGGACAAATTGGGAATCCCAAATTGAAATATGAAATTATGAATTGTTGTTCAAATATATAATTCAAGAACACATTATTTCGGGACAAATTGGGAATCCCAAATTAAAATATGAAATTATGAATTGTTGTTCAAATATATAATTCAAGAACACATTCGTGAACTAGGAATGTCATTTCATTCACACTACCATTTAATCTAAAATTGGCATGCCTGACTATTTTTATTAGAGTCAAAATTCAAATTAATTAAACCCTTTTTGCAATATGTTGAGACTTGAGAGACAAAAGAATCAAGCCTTCTGAAATCATTAGTCATGGCAGCAACAATAATAAAATCCAAATGAATATCAAACAGAACATGAAAAATATGTAAGGCGTATGGCATTCTAGGTTGCAGAGCATGAATTAGAAACTACTAGCATCAATTATAAAAGAATAATACATATAATATATATGTATATATATGTATATATATATAATTAATATTATATATTTTCGGTTCAGTATGGGATTTCCGAAATATCGAGAAGCCAATCCCAAATCCCGTACCGAAATTTCGATTTGGGAAATTTTTGATTTGGGATCGGGATTTTTTCGGTTCGGTTCGGGATTTTTGAGATTTTTTTCCACCCCATGCAACCCCAGGAAGCGGTGGTATAATATGATTTCATAAACAGAAAACAAAATCTAAACAGAGAAAGAACAGAAACAGAGAACAAAGAAAGCAGCCAAGATGGTAGTAATTTCCATGGCAAAAAATGTCATCTTCAACTTCTCCAAGCCTTTTCCTCAAACCCCTTCATCAGTCTCGCTTAGAAATTCATCTCACAAATTCTTGAGAGTCTGATTCGCCTCCGCCTCCAAATTCTCCGAGGTAATTACTCAATTTAAGTACGTGATTAACAGTAATACTTGTCGAAGAATATAAGAATCCGAATCGAAAAAATTGACAACATAAAATGCAAACATAATGAATGGTTGCATCCCTGTTTTCACAGAGTGTATGCAAGTTAGGGATAATATCGGTGCACTTAGTATAGATCATTGGTCCGTCTCTTTAAAATTTTCTTGACAAGTCCATAAAATTTTTGGGTTCTTTAGATTTAAATCCTTACAACTCTTAAACTCTAGACAAAAACCCACATATATTATAACTTCTAAATAAAACCCAAATTTTAAATATGATGTCATGTTGGATAAAAGATGTCCATGAATTTGTGTTTATTTACAAAATCATGCCACCAAATCTCTTATACGTTTCTTTTAGACATTTAATTTGTTTAATATATTTTTAATTTTGTGTGAACTCCTCCAATCCAAAACCTAATTAGATCAAATATATACGGACATATATTCTACATTTATGTATACTAATACCACGATAAGAAGTAGGTAAATTAATTTTGTTACAAATTTAAAAAGTAGGCACATTAATTTTCATGTAATTATACAATAGGTAAATTATTTTCATAAAATTAAACAATAGATATTGTTTTCAAAAAATTAATTTTCATAGTAGGTAAACTATTTTCATGTAATTATATTGTAGGTATAAAATTAAACAATAGATATTGTTTTCATAAAATTAATTTTCATAGTAGGCGATTATTTTCATAAAATTAAACAATAGATATTGTTGAAAATAAACACTAAATTAGGTATATTCAAATTGAAATTTATTGTCAAAACTAAAAAAATTTCCAAATTAATTCCTCCATCTAGAACCATATTTCATGGCTACAAGACCTCGCCAAATTCAATGCACGTGATCAATTAAAACAAAATTACAAGAACTTTCCATACTTGCTTAGATGGGGTATATTAGGGATCCAAAAATTATAAAAACAGACACACAAACTTAATTTGGTAAGTTGCTTAGTTTAATCCTAATCATTGGGTTTTATTCGGATAAATATTATATGATGGGCTAGAGGCTAGAAAGAATGAGTTTGGAGGGGGAAAGTTAAATTTTCAGAAAATTTTTCGTTATGGATTTCGAAATTTAATTTGATCCAGTACATGTTTGAAATTCAGGGTCGAAATGTACCGAAAGGGAATAGAGATTCGAGGTCTGACTGGGAATTTTATGACAAGAAGCGGAGGAATGAGGATGTGAATTACAGAGGAAAGGATCCAGCAGATGAACTCGAGGATTACGCACATGAAAGGAAGGAGAAGACGAAGAGTCCAGAGGAGAAAGCAAAACAGTACGGTTACGAAACAAAGGAGAAAACCAGAGACATGGACGACACTGTAGCTGATAAGGCAAAAGAGGGTACTCGTAAGGCGGGGAAGACGGCGGAGCATGCAAAGGAGAAGACGAAAGAAAATGTTCAGGGGATGAAGGAGAAGACCAAGAACATGGCGGAGACTGCAGCAGAGAAGGCAAAAGAGGGGAATCATAAGGCCGCGGAGACAGCAGAGCATGCGAAGGAGAAGACAAAAGAGAATGTTTGGAGTATGAAGGAGAAAACAGAGGACGTGGCGGAAACGGTTGCAGATTGTAGATTTTTATGTTCAAAAATATATGTATTTCATGTGTTGTAAGAGTTAAAAACTAACTCATATATATGAGTAGTAAAGAACCGGTTACAAACCCATCCCTATACAAAACTCTTGGGACAACACAAAGATAAAAAACTGAGAGGACTTATAATACTAACAGCTCCATAACCTTCTCCATGCTGCCCGTGCTTGTCTTTGTCGAAGACCACACATGATGTGAAGATAGAAAGCTGACAGGACAAGAATATATGTTGCCCGTGCTGCATGTGCTTGAGTTTATTGTACAATATTCAAGAGTTGCTGCCCGTGCTTGTCTTTGTCGAAGACCACACATGATGTGGAGATAAAAAGCTGACAGAACAAGAATATATGCTGCCCGTGCTGCATGTGCTTGAGTTTATTATACAATATTCAATGTCCATACTTCTTGGTTCCAACACCCCCCCTCAAGCTGGATCAAGGGGATTTATTGAGCCAAGCTTGCCCAGAAGACGATGAAACTGAGCAGATGGTAGTGCTTTGGTGAATAAGTCAGCCAATTGATCATAACTGCGAGTGAACACAGTGTGAATGACCTGAGATTGAACCTGAGATCGAACAAAATGACAATCCACCTCTATATGCTTCGTTCTTTCATGAAAGACAGGATTAGCAGCAATGTGCATGGCTGCTTGATTGTCACACATAAGTGGTATGGAGTTGGAACAATGAAACCCTAGATCAGATAGAAGACCTTTGAGCCAAATAAGCTCACATGCAGTGGCTGCCATTGCACGATACTCAGCTTCTGCACTAGACCGAGCAATGACCTGTTGCTTCTTGCTTTTCCAAGTTACAATATTGCCTTCAACAAACGTGCAATAGCCTGTCGTGGACCTTCTATCAATGGCATTGCCTGCCCAATCAGCATCAGTGTAACCACTTATGCTTGTGGATTGGTTATTTTGCATGAGAATTCCCCGTCCAATGGACCCTTTAAGATAACGAAGGATCCGTTTGACAATGTTGAGATGATCAACGGTGGGAGAATGCATAAATTGACTAACTATGCCCACTGCATAGGTGATATCAGGACGAGTAATGGTGAGGTAAATTAACTTACCAACCAGTCTTTGATAATAACTCACATTATGAAGAGCTTCCCCATACATAGTAAGCTTGAGCTTGCTGTCAATTGGAGAGGTTGCAGGTTTGCAATCAAGAAGATTTGTCTCCTTGAGAAGATCAGTTACATATTTTCTTTGATTTAGGAATAGTCCTTTGGATGAGGTAGCCATTTATATGCCAAGAAAATACTTAAGCCTCCCAAGGTCTTTGATGGCAAAGGTCTCTTGTAGAGATTGCTTTAAGGCTGCAATCTCAGTTTCACTTTCACCTGTGATTATGAGATCATCCACATAGATAAGAATCATCAATCTTCCTCTCATTCCTGTTCGAACAAATAGAGATGAATCTGCATTGCTTCTAAGAAAACCAGCCCTTTCCAACACTGAGCTGAGCTTGGCGTACCAAGCTCTTGGAGATTGCTTTAAACCGTAAATAGCCTTGTGAAGTTTGCAGACCATACCATTTTGGGCTTGAATATAACCTGGTGGAGGTTGCATGTACACTTCCTCTTGTAATTCTCCATGTAGAAATGCATTTTTTACATCCATTTGATATAAGGACCAACCAGAATTAACTGCCACAGACAAGAGAACTCTGACAGTGTTCATCTTGGCTACTGGTGCAAAGGTTTCTTTGTAATCCACTCCAAAAGTTTGAGTGAATCCACGTGCAACGAGTCTGGCTTTGTGCCTTTCAATTGAGCCGTCAGCTTTGAATTTTACCTTGAAGATCCACCTGCTGCCAACAACCTTTTTTCCAGGTGGTAAATGAACAAGACTCCAGGTTTTGTTGTCACTCAAGGCTTGTAATTCCTCTGACATTGCCTTCCTCCACTTAGATGATTGGTTTGCCTCCTGAAAGGTGCTAGGTTCAACATTATTTGCAACTTCAGTGAGAAATGCAGTGTGAGACTTTGAGAAACAGTTGTAATTGAGAGTTTTAGTGTGAGGATGCCGTGAGGCATAAGTAACATAGTCCATCATCTTAGCTGGTGGCTGTCTTGTTCGAATGGGATATCTCCTAGCTTCTAGAAGTGGTGTTGTTGGTAGAGAGGGGCTTGGGCCTGTCTGAACTTCACCTGTATGCTCACTGATGGATTGAGAGTGTAGTTGGCCCACACTTGGAATCAAGTCATCTTGAACTCCTTCAATGATTTGACCATTTGAGATGTGATCTTCTGCTAGTGTATCATGGTCAGTGACTCTTGGTAAGGGAAGCAAATCACTCAAGGTCTCATTCTCATTAATATGAGTCTCATTGCTTTTATAGTAGAGCATTGTTTCATCAAAACGAACATCCCTTGACACAATACATTTCTTTGTGATAGGGTCAACACATTTGTATCCCTTCTGAGTTGGTGAGTACCCAACAAAAATGCATTTCACTGCTCTAGCTTCCAATTTATCACGATGAGGTGCTTGCACATGGACAAAGCAGCTGCAACCAAACGTTTTAAGATGCGCCAAGTTGACTGCCTTATTGTTTAGAGTTTCATGTGGAGTTTTGAACCCCAATACTTTACTTGGAAGTCTATTAATTATATAGGTAGCAGTGAGAACAGCATGTGACCAATATCTTTTGGGAACATTCATATGCAGCATTAGAGATCGAGTTTTTTCAAGCAGATCTCTATTCTTCCTTTCTGAGACCCCATTTTGTTGGGGTGTCCCTACACAACTGGTTTGGTGAACAATCCCTTGTGAACTCAAGTACTGAATCATGTTATTGGACAGAAACTCAGTGCCATTATCTGACCTAAGCACCTTAATGTTTGAGTTGTATTGAGTTTGTACAAGTTTATGGAAATCTTTAAATATGCAGAAAACCTCACTTTTTGATTTCATAAGGTATAGAAAGGTAGTACGAGTGAAATCATCAACAAATATGACAAAATATTTGTAACCATCCATTGATTCAATTGTAGGTCCCCAAACATCCGTGTGTACTAACTCGAATGGTTTACATGTCTTAAAAACAGAAGTGACAAAAGGTAGTCTGACTGACTTTGAAAAATGACATGTTTCACACTCAAGGGGTGATTGACAAAAACCGGGAAACAATTTTGACAAAACAAGTTCAGATGGGTGAGCAAGTCTTTGGTGCCAAAGTTGTTGATGTTCAAAATACTTGGTTCCAGCTTGAAACGCTTTAGGCATGACTGAGTTTTTGCACAAGTAGTAGAGACCATTAAGGAAGAACCCTTCACCAATCACTTTCTTGGTGATGACATCCTGAAAAACGACGTTGTTTGGTGAGAAAATGGCATGGCAGTTTAGGGAGCTTGTTATCTTTCCTACTGAAAGTAATTGAAAAGGAAATGAGGGAACATATAGGGATAATGACTCATTATTGTTTGTGAGTATACTAGCTTTTCCCTTACCCAAAACTGACACATTTTTTCCATATGCAACTGACACTAGTGAGGGGTTTTTGAATGCTTGAAAATTATGCAGATTTGAAAGTTTGTTTGTCATGTGATCAGTGGCACCTGAGTCAATTATCCAACAATCATATTCAGTGCTTGTTTGTAATGCAGTGGAGAAAGCATTGAGAATACCTGAAACCTCTCCTTGTTCTGCAGATTTGTTATTGGCAAGAAATCCTGCAAACTGCCCCAGCATGGCAGCGTGTTCTCCATCCTCCTTTTGTAAGTTTGATGCAGTATTCCCATGATCCTTGGTTTGCAAGTACGCAACAAATTCTTTTATAAGTGTCACATGACTTGTAGTGAAGTCCATGGATCCAAAAGAAACCCCAGAGGTGACGTTTGCTGCATGATGACTCTTGAAATGGCTTGTTTGTGAAGGTTTTGATGGAATCATCTTCCCATCTTTGGTAAATTTGGGCTTTAACTCGGGATGAAGGATCCAACACTTTTCTTCCACGTGACCAACACCATTACAGTAGGTACACTTGAGATGGGAATTCTTACCTTTGTATATTTTGTGGTTTGCAACATAGGCTAGAGCTTCAGTTGGCCTTGAGCTAGACTCACCATTCATGGCTTTCTTCCTAGCTTCTTCACGTTGGACAATACCACACACACTTTTGAATGTTGGCAGTTCTTGACTCATAAGTATATGGCTTCTGAGATCCTCGTACTCAGAACTTAAGCTTCCCAAGAGTTGGTATATCTTATCTTCCTCCCCTCTCTTTAGTAGCGTATTTGCATCTGTGGTGTGTGGAAGATACATATCCAGTTCATTCCACATGGTTTTGAGCCTGCCAAGGTGTTGTACAAAGGACTTCCCATTTTGTTGAATGCATGCAATGTCTTTCTTCAGTTGGAACACCCTTGCATAATTGTTTTGATTTCCATACATGTCCTTCACCGAGTTCCACAAATCTTGTGAGGACTCTGAGTAGCTAAAAATTTCTGCAACATGCTTCTCCATAGTATTGAGAAGTAAGGACATGACGAATTGATCTTTGCAGAGCCAAGTCTCATAGGTTGGTGAGGTGATATCAGGAGCTTCGATGCTTCCATTTATAAAACCAATTTTTCCTTTTCCTCCTAGAGCAAGTGAAACTGCACAAGACCAAGGTAGGTAGTTGAACTCATTCAGCAAGGCTGAACACAAACGCTGATTGGTGTTAACCTCAGTGTCTGAAAAATTTGAACAAGAATTACGGGAGGTTTTATCCTCAACATTTACTGAATCTTCTTCAGCCATGGCTCAAGGTTGAAGGAGAGAAGCAGCGGAAAGAAATGGCCAGAGACAGGTTAAAGAAGGACCCGCTCTGATACCATGTAGATTTTTATGTTCAAAAATATATGTATTTCATGTGTTGTAAGAGTTAACAACTAACTCATATATATGAGTAGTAAAGAACCGGTTACAAACCCATCCCTATACAAAACTCTTGGGACAACACAAAGATAAAAAACTGAGAGGACTTATAATACTAACAGCTCCATAACCTTTTCCATGCTGCCCGTGCTTGTCTTTGTCGAAGACCACACATGATGTGAAGATAGAAAGCTGACAGGACAAGAATATATGCTGCCCGTGCTGCATGTGCTTGAGTTTATTGTACAATATTCAAGAGTTGCTGCCCGTGCTTGTCTTTGTCGAAGACCACACATGATGTGGAGATAGAAAGCTGACAGAACAAGAATATATGCTGCCCGTGCTGCATGTGCTTGAGTTTATTATACAATATTCAATGTCCATACTTCTTGGTTCCAACACAGATAAGGTGAAGGAAGGGACGACCAAGGCGGCAGAGACTGCGAAGGACACGGTGTAGGGGGCGTGGGGGGCGGTGAAGGAGACAGGGCATAAGATCAAGGAGACGGTGGTGGGGACTTCATCGGATTCCGAAGATGAGGTGGCGGTGGAGGGGGATGTTGTGGAGGTGGTGGATGAGGATGTGGGGGTTGTGGAGATAGTGGATGTGGAGGGGAATGTTGTCGAAGTTAGGAAGCGGATTCGGAGGCCTACTAAAGATGACGTGAAGAAATATTGATGTTGGATGAATGGAACTTTGCTGGATATGATGGAAGGAGTTGGAAGGTTAATGTTTACTTGTAGTTAATAAATCAGGGATGACATATTTTAAGTAGCATTAGGGTTTTGATCTTTCTGTTTTCTTTGGCTTTTGAAATGTAAATTTTACAACTCTAACTTTAGTTTCTTAATATCAAAGAGGACGAATGTAGAAATTCGGATGCATTCAACTGGAAATAATGATGGCTCAATTTATAGTATTGCCAATTTACAGTATTTATGTATAACATAAATAACATAACGATGACTCAATTTACCATATTTATGGATAACATAAATAACGTCTATGGGTCGAAGGATATTATTTTGAGAATATATTTTGTATATATAACTATGGATTTTATATAAAGTGGTGTTCTCAATACCCGTTTTACTTTACACGCATAATTTTAAATTTTCATAAAAATTTAGTTGTATACAACTATGAAATTCATATAAAGTGATGTTCTTCAAGTTTTTTTTACTTTTCACACTCAATTTTAAAAAAAATTCAGGCTTCGGAGCGGAGTGAAAAAATTAAATTTTTTTTTTTTGAGTGAAACAATAGCGGTCGTAAGTTAAATGTTAGATTAACCACCGATGAGGTTCGAACTCATGCCGTCATGCAAAGGCACAACACATTTTTTATTGTTAATGGGATCCATGTATTAAAAAATTAAATTAAATATATTCGACTTCTTCTTTGTTTGCTGTAAAAAAAAGAAGCTAGAAAGTAAGGAGTCAAATAACTTATATGCCACTTCATATATGGCGTATCCATTGGAGATCACTTGACATATATTAACATGGATGTATGAAAGTTAAAACAAATATGTGGATAGCACCATCTTTTTAAACATCGGTGAATAACTTGTTTCCTTCTCAATTTCCAATTTTTTGACCGTCGGATCAAAATACATAAATTAAATTAGTGATCTATAAATTAAATTAGTGTGTGAGAAGTAAACATAGCACCCTCTAGATAGCGGTAACTTTTTTTTCGAAGGGCAGGTAAGAAGAGGGAGAGAGCCAAATCAATGGGCTTTGGATGAATTGATAGTGCATCGCTCGACCCAAGAGAAATTAACAGCCAGGCCAGATTGAACCAAGTCCAACAATGAACGGGTCAACGACCCACCATGATATTGTAAACCCCCACAACCTTAAAAACTGGGCCCACTTTGAGATACATAGGAGGGATTATCTCGCAAGCAACTGGTCGGATCCTCCTGACCAGTGTTAGTGGACTATTGAATTTTTATCCAACGGCTACAAATATGGGCATCTCTAAAAGTTATAATAATTTTAGCCGTTGGATAAATCCAAGGGTCCACTAACACTGGTCAGAGGATCCCGACCAGTTGCCTCGTAGAGGATCCAAATCCACATAGGAGAATACCGGCCGAGTTAAGGAGAGGATGATGTATGAAGCTGTTGGTAAACTGTACATCCTGTTGTGCTGAATCCTCCTCAACTGAATTTAGGTTCTTAATTTAACGTCGTCAAGTTTAATTTCAACATTTTGATGTAACTGTAGAAGGTGAAAGCATGTTCATAAATTTTAATTGTCGTAGTGACGTAGTCAACTCGTGTTGGGTTCAAAAATTACTATAATTAGTAAACTGCATGAGTTAGATTTCAACGTTATGTCAGCAATCTTCTTATTCGAACATTTTTGTTCTCTCTTTTCGGCTTTACTTCTCAATTTGTAATGTTTCACGATAATTTTGAAATTTATTTTGAATGTCGCTCTTTAACGATTATTTTTTTTTTTCAATAAATAGATAAATTATTATTATTTTATTAATTAAAGGATTAAATACTTAAAATCTCTCAACTTTTTAGTGTCATTTCAAATTGGTTTCAACTTTTTAAAACATTCTCAACAAGTACTCAAACTATTGAAAATGTCTCATCCGTGAAGCTCCAATTAAATTTTTTTGTTACATTAGAGTTATTTTGTCTCCAATATCAATAGACGGTCAAGGAGGTTGTTGAAATGGTATAGAATGGTATAGACTGCCATGATGCGGCCACCACCATCTTGACCACTTACAAAGAAGTGAAAGCTTTACTAGCCAAAAATTGGCGGATGAGCAAATCACATGAACATAAACATGCTCATTGAAACCCTATCTGAATGTTTTAACCCTCTTCTTTGTTAGTAGATTTATCGATCTTCCTTTTGTTTTCCATTTTATTCGTGAATTTGTTTAATTATTTTTATTTATCCATATTCATGTCTTTTTTGAAGTTATGTTTATTATTATTTTAGAGTCCAAGTAAGCAAATAAGTGGAATCTGTTGTTGCCACAAGTACATTTAATAGAAAAATTAACTAGGACTTATGGATGTGACATTTTCAATAGGTTAGGTACTTATTTGGAATGTTTAAAAAGATTGAAACTAATTTGAAATGACACCAAAAAATTAAAGGGCTTTAAGTACTTAATCCTTAATTAATTAAATAAGGAAACATTAAAATATTTGACTGAGAATGTGGGTATATAATCCTCAACTAAAAAAACCAAAAACATAATAGGAATGTCATCCAATAACAGTAAGCCGACAATTATATTGAAATCACAAATTGTAATATGTGGCATGGCATAAATACGAGAAATTTTTCAGTGTTCATTCCCACATATCATTACATAATTTAAAGAAATTTTTTTTTCAAGTGTCATTCTAATTGTATATGTTGACATGTAACATACCGTTTTATGTTCTAGTCACACTAAAAAATCAACCCCATCGATACGAAGTAGCATTATCCCACCACAAAGAGAGCTTTGAGGACGATGTGGAGTGAGTGAATGTGTCCAAAAGTGGAGGGGCTGTGGGTGTGGGGGAGCAGTTGCAACCCCTAACGGACGCCACCGTCACCATCTGGTCCATCTGCTAACTCTTCTTCTTCTACTTGTGCTACGTAATTACGTGGTTAGGGCTAAGGGGCACGTGCCAGTTACATTCTCTCAGAGATCATCCTAATATATCTCGACACACATCACATCCAAATACGCATTTCTCACACACACTTCAATCTAAGTTATACAATCATACTGAATTGTCTAAATTGCCACTCCTTATATACCTATTTCTATGTAATTTTCATTACCAAACATAAAGCTAATTAATTCACCAAAACCAAAAAGAATAAAACTAATTTTCGTATGACACACCCCAACCCGGAAAGTCTAGTAGGACTCCGAATCGAAGTGTTCTGGCCGACACCTGGAAGGTGACGAACCCATAAAGTGTAGTGATGAGGAAAAATGTGAATAAATTTTAAACCTAAAAGTGCCTAAATACGAGAGTGCGTTGGGACCGGAAATAAACTCATTTCACACGTGATGTCAGAGCATAAGTACAGTATTGTAGAGTGGATTAAGGATCATACCAATGAAGATAATTTCCAATACCAAAATTTGCCACGAATCCTCGTTGATAAGAAAGCTTAGCTAATAAAACCTGAAGGGATGAAAAACAAACTAGAGTGAGTGGGCATGAAAACAAAGTTTTAATAAAGATTTCTAAACGTTATAACCCCTCGTTGTAACACCTGTTTAGTTTCTATAAAATCATACTACGTATAAGTCTGAAATCCATTGTATACTAACAGTAAAACCATAAGTATACCACGACACCGCATCTCATCAGCAATATAAATAATCAGGTACTTAATAATCCATACTAGCACACAAGTCGGAGTCACCTAATGTGACCTGTACGACTGCACCCATATCTCATTAATCAATGTTAGCACATAAGTAGGAGTCACCTATAGTGACCTATACGACTCACCCATATTTCATTAATCAATGCTAGCACGTAAGTCGGAGTCACCTATACTGACCAGTACGACTCATCCATATCTCATCAATCAATGCTAGCACGTAAGTTGGAGTTACCTATAGTGACTTGTACGACTCATCCATATCTCATCAATCAATTCTTGCACACGAGTCGGAACCATCTAAAGTGATCTGTACGACATGCTAGGTGTAAATAAATACGCTCAATTGCTACGATCACGTGAAGGCTGTGCGAAGTATCGCAAGTCACCTACGAGTCAGAACCACCTAATGTGGTTTGTACGACAGGCTGGCACCTACCTTGGATCCAAAGTGAGCGTGTGGTGCGGGAGGTGAACGATCACGTGAAAGCTAGGCCATGTCCTCGAGCAGAGCACTAACACCGGGGTGCAGGACAATAAGCTCTAAATACCTCACAACACAATCATACCCACTACAGTCACTACCATCAACATGTACTCACCTGAAGCTTACCTGGCGTCCGCAGCATCATTTGGCATAACCACTTTAACATCCCAACATTCTTAATCAGAACTATACCCAGTGATAGGCCAAAATAAAATCATGGTTAATCTCTACGTTGTTAACCATCATAACTTCTTACCTTAAAGAAATTAAGTACCATGTTAAATTCAGATTGTTTTATGGCTACATCTAACTGTCCTGTTAGACTGTCTACGTACCCTCAAACTGGATCAAGTCATTCGTAGTTCAACTTAGTACTTTAAAGCATTTACAGTAATTATATGTCGATAATATGCATATAGATATACAATAATGCAATCTAAACCTCAACCATACCATAGTATTTTAACATATATATATATATATATATATATATATATAACATGGCATAAAATGCATATAACAATTTAAAAGCAATTGTGGAATTATCGCTCATATATATACGATAAAAAGAAAAAGACCCCTCACCTGAAGTCTGCGCTACAATTCTTTAACCTAATATCAAGGCGTCACGAACCATCGTCGCCTGGAATAATTATCAATTAATGTCTTAGAATTCTTATCGATATAACACGTAACTTACCTAAAACACATCCTTAAGGACGTTCTAGAATGATTTAAGACCAATTGACCAAAAGTCAACCGTCGGTCAAATATCGACGGTAGGGTCCACAACCCTACATAACTCGATCCGGAAGATCCACATCACATATTTCAAATCCATAATTTCCAAAGATCCACATTATACTTTTAGAACAATATCTTAAAATTTCGGAACGATCCAATGGTTGGATCTTTGCCAATTGCCAAAACCAAGTGGCTGTTAACGTTTTATTCTACGAACTTACAAATCCAATTTGGAAAGATCCGTGCGACGGATTCCTGATCCGTAAATACTCAAATATTACGAAAAATAACTTATTAAAGTTTGATGACGATCCAACGGTTAGATTATCGATTCATATAATGACTTAATCACGTATTGTAGAGAATTTAAGTTCTAACGATCAACCTGCGTCATACTATTGTCAGAACTGAATTCAAGGTATCTAATTTAGCCTAAGAATAACATTGATGACCCCATGGCCATGCGCCGCCGTGTGTGGTGGTCGGTCGCTCCGACTAGCCGGAAAATCCAACTATTTAAAAAAATTCCCAAATTTTACAGAAATGAAGATCTCCAAGAGTATAGCAAGTTTTATACCGTGACCAAGTCCAATTTGGCCGGGAAATGTTCCAATTTCACTCAAACCCGCCAAAAACCCTATAAATGGTGTGCTTCGATTCGACGTCCGTACGTGCTCCAACGCCTCCATCATTGCCTGGGTTATGTTCCTGAACTTCAGAGAAGCTGTTTGATGGTGGAGATCAACGGGAAGGGTTGCAGAATACGGCGAATTACCGCCGAGTGTCTTTAAAGCCGTCAGCTTTGTTCCTCACGAAATAGAGGCCAAAACCCTCAGATTTTTAAGTAGAAATGAGAGAATGGAGGTTAGGGTTTCATATGCAGTTAAGGGTTAGGTAGAATTCGTCGAAAAAATTGATGAGGAACGCCGGATTTAGCTACCCAAAACCGGGTCTGCAATAGGGTCGACGAGATGGGTCGTCCAGGACCCAATTTGCTGCCTCTCTTCTCCTCTCATTTCCCTCATTTTCCTCCTCTCAGATTGGCCCTCCACTCTTCTCTCCTTCTTGATTCGTTCTGTTTCCCCCAATCCATGGGGCTCTCTCTCTCTATCTTCTCCGTTTTTCCTCTTCCATGATTCCCTCATCCCTCCAAATTTTCTATCAACAATATTAAAATAGAAACAATATAATTATGAGAAATGTATAAAATATAAAATAATAAATAGTGTCCTTACCCACAGACTTTTCGGATTTGTAGATTCCGTAGAACTTTAACCGTAACTTCAAATTCACTGTTGCTTGCGCTTATGCGCCTATATCGTCGAGTACTTCATGAATACGCTAAAAGAATTTCGTACGTCTCACTATACGTTGATCAACGAAAGCCAAAAAAAACTTCACCTCTAGGGTATTTTCGTAAAATCACACTTTTAAAATCTATATAATCGTAAAATTAGAGACGGACTGTCACATTTGAAATAATAACTTTCCTTGTAAACGTGGGCTG
The DNA here is from genome assembly GCF_042453785.1 of Malus domestica. NCBI lineage: Eukaryota > Viridiplantae > Streptophyta > Magnoliopsida > Rosales > Rosaceae > Malus > Malus domestica. Next base: position 39,755,255 of record NC_091670.1, on the reverse strand, counting down.
CACCTTAGACTAAAATTTTGTAAACATAGATTGAAACCAAAATGTAAGCTTCAAGTTAACTAAAAAATTATATAAGATGTTATAACTTTCTGAATGCATTGGATAGGAAAATGTTATATTTAAACTCACATATAATATTTGAGTCCAAATTGTTTGGTGTGTAGGAGATGGCCTAACATATAAAACCCAATAAAATCTTACTTTTGTTGTGCTAAATTAATAATCATTATTAGTATAATCTCTTACACATTGACACATAATTAATTTTTCATCCTATTTAATAACGCGTGTGGCGTCAAATCTACTCTGGTTTCGAATCACCACGTGGTATTATATTTTTCTGCACAATTTTTTTTATCAACGATAAAAAGAGAGATTCGGTTTTTTGACACACTTTTTGATCAACTAGATGACAAATTCGAATGTACGTTGACGTTAACATTTTTAACGGTGACGGTTTTAGGTAAACGAGATAAGAGAGATTCGAACATACTTGGACGTGTGCCGACTTTTTTTTTTTTGGAAAGATTTAAATGTGAAGGTTTTATATGGAAACTGTTTATTTTTTTGCCATTCACATACAATTATATTCTTAAATGGGAAATAGATTTTTTAGCTTCAATTTATTCAAGTTGGCACTAGAGCAAAACAGTGTGCTCCTTCTTTTATACTCAAATTCGAATTCTTATGCTCGTATTTTAGATGAATTTAGTCTAGACTATTGCTTATTAAAAACATAGGTTATATAATTCAATAATACCAATTAAGCCAAATTTTATGAAATTATTCTGATCATATCACCATAAACCTACAACAATTTGGTATCATAACTATGTCAACAAATGATAACTTGACCATGACTTTCCCCTTAGCTAAACTAGTTCATAATTCTATAGCTTGATAATATGCACAAGTAGTAAATATATTTTCCTCTTGGAATGTCAACATAAGTTTGACACCGACTGGACAAAAGTAGTTTGTTGAAGAATGACAATGGACTTTAACTAATCCAGTACTTGAGTAGTTTACAAGAAAATAGAAGAGAGAGAAAGAAAAAGTCACCATGGAAATGTTCTGATCAACGAAATTTTTTTCAATGTGACGGGGACATGATTGTCTTTCTGAGTAGAATTGGCATCCAATTAGCTTGGTGAGATGTCAGAGACAAGAGAAGAAATCCGCCCAACAAAAACACACAAAATTAAAATAAGAAGAAAAATTGTGAATAGAAGACTCGAGGGTATGTATGATTGTAGTAGATAGGCAGAGGAGAGAGAGAGAGAAGAAATAGTAGTTGCTGAAGTTTGAGTGTCTGACACAGCAGACGAAAACCTATCGACGGCCGCCACTAGCCAGCAGCCACCCTGTTCTTCCCAGACCAGCAGCCTCTGCAGACTCTGGTCTATCTTATTCTCCTGTTACTGTGGTCCATCTCCTACCCTACACCTCCATATATCTAAAAACCCAGTACAGTTGAACTCTCATTTTTTCTTCTCATAATTTTCTGGGTTTGTTATGGTGATATTGTTCAACGGGTTGAAAATTTTTGCAGATCGGCACGGAAAGGCCGAGTCTTTGGACCGTTTTCCGGTGAAGGTTGAATCTTTCTGTATTGGGTTTCCTGTATTTTGATGAGATAGATGCTGTTATGTGACCGAAAATCGTTTCTGGTATTATCTCCAGCTCCCATAGATTGCTAAAACCTCTCTCTCTCTCTCTCTCTCTCTCTCTCTCTCTCTCTCTCTCTCTCTCTCTCTCTCTCTCTCTCTCTCTCTCTCTCTCTCTCCTGTTTCTGGTTTTCTGCATATCCGCCACTCGTCCAAAATTCTAGAAAAAAGAAGCAAGTCAAACCGCATCGTCTCAAACTCTCTGACACCATTTTTAGAAGGAGAAAAATAAATCCTCGCGGATATCGCTCGATTTCAAGACCATATTTTCCATAAATTTCAAATATCACTTGGGCTTTAATTTTCATTAATTCAATGTGAATGATGAAATGAATGGCCGATGGTTTTGGTTGTAACCAGGGTGGGTGGGTGGAAACAAGAGGAAGGCACACACGGCATGCAGCGAGAGAGCAAGATAACGATAACGATAACGATCGCCGTTAGTTTTGGCAGTTTTGAGTGTCGAGAGATTCTGAAGGATTAGCGTCGGACACGTTGAGCACACCCTCACAACAATCCAATTTCTTCCTCCTCTTTATAAACCTCTGCATGTCGCTTGAAGACTCACATCAACCCATCAAACGATTTCAGATCATCATAAGAGAGAAAGCAACATGCAGCAACAGCAGCAGGAGGGGGGTGAGCAAAACGAGCAGCAGAACCAGGATCAGCGGTTGAAGGCGGCGGCGGAGCAGGAGAACCAGCAGCCACACAGGTGCCCGCGGTGCCACTCCATGAACACCAAGTTCTGCTACTACAACAACTACAGCCTCTCTCAGCCGCGGTACTTTTGCAAGGCTTGTAGGAGGTACTGGACTCAGGGTGGGACCCTCCGCAATGTCCCCGTCGGAGGCGGCTGCCGAAAGGGGAAGCGCGGCAAGGCGGGTTCCTCCTCGGCGTCTGCAGCTAGGACCGTGCAGCCTCAGCAGCCGCAGCCACCACAGAAAGAGCAGGACATGCAGAACACTCTGGGAATTGGCGGCGGCTCCGTTGGGATGTCCACGGAAAACCCGAGCGGTGGTTTGGCTATTCACCATCAGTACTACCCTGGTGCTTCTCATGGGTACTTGTCATCTCTTGCAGGGCTTCAATCTCTGAATCAATCTCAGCCGTTCAATGTTGGGGGTGGTCATGATCCTGCCTCGAACGTGAGCCTGCTGCAGGGGTTCAATCTCTCAGCTCCTTTGGTGGCGACGCAGCCACAGCAGCGTCAGCAGTTTTATCAGATGGGCGGCGGTAGGAGCAACAATCTGGTGGATCAAGCTGGTCCATACCCATCTGAGAATGATCAGTGGCCCCCCCAAAGCTTCGTCAACAGACCATCTTTGAATGCTTCTTCTTCTGCAGTAGCAGCCTCTGACAGCGCTTTGTGGGCCATGGGCAACAACCCCATCACCACCACCAGCAGCAGTGGCGGCAGCACTTCTCTGAACCCAAACCTGTTGCCTGATCTGCCCGGATCATATGGCTCTCCTAATTAAGAGACTTTTAAGGCATGCATATCCCTACAAGCATGCAAATTAATCATATATTTGCTTATGTATACCAAAGGGAGATTACCATATGGATCTCAAAGTGTCCCCTTAATTTTCAGTGTTTATAATTATGTACTAAATTGGTTAATTGTACTTGGTGGTTCAGGTATGTATGATCTTTGTTTGTCATTGAACAAAGATATATATTATGTTGTGAATAAAAGGATAATATTTGGGTCGTAAACATATATAGCTTTTTGTTCAATTCCATGAGTTATTTAGGTGGTTGTGTTTGAACTTAAAATCATCTAGAGTTATTGAGTTAAATGTTTTGTGCTTTTCTTTTTGGTATTTTATGCCTTTATCGTTTGCTCTCATTTAATAATCCAAAATTAATGTTATTTATACCATATTTACTAGGCACGTTGTCAAAAACAAATCTAATAAACACAAAAGTGTTTGAATTGTACGTAGGACTTGCCTTAGAAAGACTGACGTATGTGATTCGTTACCAGATTTACTAACATGTTGAAGACAGACCTAAATAACAAAGATGATATATTCAACTCGTGTGTACAAGTATGCAGGACTCGGACTGGTTATGTGGTCAATGTGATCAATTATCTATACCATAATTACTAAACACGCTGTTTAGACAGATTTAATAAACAGAAGTGAGTTTGATTCATTTACGCTGGACTTGTACTAGACAAATGATCGGTATTTGATCAGTTATTTATATCATACGTATTTACTGACCACGTCATTGAAGACCGATTTAATAAACAAAGCTTAGTTCGATTCATTCATACGAACTCATACTAAATAGATGATTAGTAATGTGATCAATAAATGTTCTCCATATAACACCAGTCGTGTGAAAATTATGTCAAAATGATGGTTTGTAGTTAATTCAAGGTCTTTAAGGAAAAGAGGAAAAGCAAAAAAGTAATGCGAGGGAAATTAAATTTATAAATTAAATAATGTGTCATCAATAAAAAATAAATACGTTTATCAATGTTTAAGTAATAATTCACTTATCAATTTTTATTTAGCTTACAAAATTTAATCTATAAATTTAATCTCCTTAACATAAGAAAAAGACAGTACATGAATTGAAAGCTAGATGCAATGCATGCATAGAGGAAGGTTTAGCTAAATGTGCAGAAAAGTTGATGAACAAGAGTCATATAGATGGGACTTGTTGCATGTGGTGGTTGACTGCAAATGCTTTTAATGAATCATTTGAGACTCAGATTTCCGAATTGCTTTACGATTTATTTATTTATTTTTTTGGTAATTTGCTTTATGATTTATTATCACCATTGCGCTTGGCAGTTGGCAGGTTAAAGCCTGCCTGTTGCAGCTACAACATCTCTTTATTTGCTTTATTTAAAAATAAAATAAAAACACTAAGAAATTCATATGAATGAAATATTGGAAGAAAATGTTATTGCTGCAAATGCAGGCATACCTGATGGAGGAGAAATTTTTCAGTATAACCGGTGTTAACTACATTGTAAAAGATGAAGGATTGATACAGAGGAAGAGGAAGAAGATAGAGAGAACCAAGAGAGATTCTAGAGTGAGAGAGTTTAGAGAGAGAAATAGGATTTGTATTAACTGAGCAAATGAAGATTACACATACTGTTTATATAGAAATCCTTCCTAACTACTTTAACCAAATACTAACTACCTAACTATATTACTAACTATATTACATTTTTACCCTTAATACTCCCCCTCAATCTCAACTGGGGAAACTCAGTTTGAGATTGGAAGAATTGAGACATGGTAGCACTGAAACTGTAGATTTAGGAAAACCACCATTGGATTGATACCCAAACATCTGTCCACATGTAGCACTTTGACTAGAGTCAACACTTTGGATTAGCCTGCGCGCACACAGGTTTTTGAAATAACGATCTTTCTGCCATTGATCAACATCACCATCTGACAAAAGGCAACTATTCAAACATCATCACAGTGAATACTACCTTCAAAACCACTTCAACAGCAAGTCATGTAGAAAACATGACACTGAATCAAACCATACAACTTGAAGTAGATGTACGACCATACGACAGAGAGTAAGCGCGTATACTCAAACCATATCACCAAAGCTTATAGCTTTCCCAGATCACTGAATCAAACAAGTGTACCCCATGACCTCTTTGAAGCTGTTGACTAAAAACCTCTGTCTGTCTGTCCAAATTTCTTCCACTGCCTTACAAATAAAGACATCTGTATGCCGCTGCCTCTATCAGGAGTTGTACACAAGAACAACCTTCTATAAAGTAGTTGTAGCACACCCTCATGCCGGTATAACACTTCTTACGGGATTACCCTTCGTGGGATTCACCGTCAACAATCTCATTCAACTTGGCTTCGGCCTTTAATATTTACAAAAACAGAAAATTAACAAACTATAGTGTGGCATCGGCCTTAACTATAGCACCACGGGATCGCCCTTTGTGGATTTTACCAAAAAAAAAACAACTTCTTTGAACAATGGCATCGGCCTTCACAATTTCAACAATTGAAATCAACATCTATGTAGTATTACCCTTCGTGGGATTTACCTACTCAAACCACGGGATTACCCTTCGTGGGATTTACCGTTAACAACTTCTTCAAACTTTAACGTATAACCGGACTTACTGTAGATTCATGCTAACAACTGAGTTGGTTAGACTCTGAAATGACAGGCTGTGATTAGAAATATACTGCACAACTCCTCAGTTAGCACCTGAACACTCACTCCAGTAACCTTTGCTGAATCTAATAAACAGGCATTGCTGCTTGCTTCGTTGCTTTGCCCTGGCACACTGATCTGCCAAGATTCATTGAAATGGGACTGCCAGTTCCCCTTATTCTCCATTTTATACTGCTAAGATTGGGTGAAACGATAGATACATCACCATTAGTCGAATTGCTGACAGACTGACCAAGTAACAGGGGTTCAGAACCATTTGTTTGGTAATATATAGCCAGTACTTTCATCCTCTACACGGGCAACAACATCCTCCACTCACAAAAACCAGAAACAATGCTAACAAACTCATCTTCAAGACCCAAGATACTTGATACATAAAATAAACTTAAAACAGAACCCATCTTCAAAACCCATCGCACCAAGCCACAAATCACTACAATTCACCTTATTGAATACCCAAAGAAGACTCAAACTGACCACGACAATCAATAGTCTTGAATCCAAATATCCCAAATATTACACTAATATCCCAGAAGAGATTCAAAGATGAACAAAATAGTGAACATTTTCTTACTGAAACATTTAATCATACAGATTATGTGCACTGTGAAAACCCAGAAATCAAGAACCTGATAAGAACTTCAATCTTGACCCAAGAATGCTGAGAGAGAACCGAAACCAGAGCGAGATTCCGGAGGAGCTCCGGCGGAGCATGCTGTCCGTATCGTCGAAGGAGAAGAAGGCGTGTACGGAGGACCAGGAGCAAAACCCACTTGACTGGTACATTGTTCTTCAAATATCCCGACCCAGACTGTAGGACAACAGTTCCATCAGCAAGGCTCACAGCCTTGTCCATCTCTTTCACCACTGCATACTTCCTCGCCTTCTCACTTACCAGAAGCCCGTAATCATCATGTCCCTCACTCTTGGACAGTTTCCATACCCCTTGGTACTCATCTTTCGAAGAAACAATCCATCGGCCTTCAAACGACTCAGAAAATGGCACGTAAAAGATCGAATCGACTTCGTATTCTGAAGAAGTCTAGATCTGGGAAGCAGAGCTTTCAAATCAGCTGTTCCAGTGTGTAGGCAAAATCGAAGGCGCGCTTAGGGTTAAGGCGCGACGGTCCTCATGGCAGAAACATCAGCCCATATGGGATTGGAATCGGTGAAGCCGCCATTTCTCCGAAGTCGAACAAGCCGAGAACTTCTGCTCTCTCTTTCTTTCTCTCTAAAGTCCGTGTTCTTAAACCCTTAATTTTCTTCAAGTGTGTTAGCTCCGAAGTCGAACAAGCCGAGAACTTTGCCTCGGTTCTCCAACTTTCGATCTCTCGCTTTCAATCAGGCACAAGGAGACTCATGAATTTGATCGGAAAGAAATCAACCCAAAAACAAATCAACCTAAAAGAATGATCACGGAAGCACCCAGACGCTTATCCTAACACCTAATGAAAATTTGGAAAAGAAACTAAGCGGGAAACATATGTAAAATAATGAGAAGTAGAACCACCAGAATCCATGGCGTGAGCCTGGTGGCTCTGATACCATGTTAACTACATTGTAAAAGATGAAGGATTGATACAGAGGAAGAGGAAGAAGATAGAGAGAACCAAGAGAGATTCTAGAGTGAGAGAGTTTAGAGAGAGAAATAGGATTTGTATTAACTGAGCAAATGAAGATTACACATACTGTTTATATAGAAATCCTAACTACTTTAACCAAATACTAACTACCTAACTATATTACTAACTATATTACATTTTTACCCTTAATAACCGGTATATGAGATAGTACATCACGTATTATTATACAAACAGTAAGATATGTGTGCTAAAAGTTAATAACTTAAAAAATAAAATTTTCTACCATTTTTATTAAAACACGTGATATACTATTTGTGTTCCTGTTGTAATTAAAAATTTCTTCTGTTGAAGACCATTGTGTTAATTGTCATTGGGTGACTGTGATTTAATTTTTTACGAGACATTTTAGAATTTAAACTTATCATCACTAAAATGCTCTGAGGAATAAGACTGATTTACCTGATTTACCTGTATAGGACACTGTGGTATTTCGAACGGACCACAAGATGCCATGTGTTTCAATTTTCACTGGGCATGGCCAATGGTTACACAAGGGTGGAGTATCAGATGGACAGGTCTCTCTTTAGAGACGTACAACAATATCAAATGAATGATAGCAGGGGAGAATCTTATTAAGGGCAAGTGCCCCTTCAAGTTTTTGTCCTCGAAAAAATAGTGGTCTGAGCAGAAATCAGGATCTTGCTTAAATTGCAATCATTTTTTGTCACTCAATATAACATTGAATCGGATTACGGAGAACAATAATCAACTTACTATCACCACCAACTTCACCACTGGCTCCTCGTCCAAAACCACTAGGAGGTAGATATAACAAAAAGTTTAGTTGTATGGTTGATTTTGGCAGCTCAAGAAGAAGAATTCCCTTCTTCCATATGTCTAATAAATTTGACCTTCCAGCCCTATGTATATATATAATTTATCTGTTTGTTTATTATATATTCTATTAAGAAAAGAGGGCTTGTTTTTGTCCCTTTTTTTTTCCAATTTTGCCTACACTTTTGAATACACAATGTTGACATGAGGATGGCAAAATAGTAATTTTGTACCTTTTGACAAAATGACAATCATATTCCAATTTTCCTAGTTTGACCTCACTTTTGATACACAATATTTACATAAGGAGGGCAACATGGTAATTTTGTATCAAAATATTTACATAAGATAAAAATATGCACTTATTAAGAAAAATTGTACCACCATCATTTGTTCATACAGGTAAGTGAAATCATGATGTTTTTTGGATAGTTTGAATGAATTGAAGCAGTTGCGCTTGAGGAGAACGTGAGAGGAGGTGGGTGGTTGTTCACACACACAAAGTGTGTGCTATTTGCTAGTAATAATAATAATAATAATAATGCTAAAGATACAATTAAAATGAAAGGGATCCTCTTCGGATCCTCTTTGTGGGGATCCGGGAGATCCATCAATCACGGTGGTTCATTGTACATCGTGCGGTCAAAAATCATTTTAAATTTAAAATTTAAAATTGAATATAATAGTATATAACGAAAACTGACCGCACGATGTACGATGAACGATTGTGATTGATGGATCCCTAAATCCCCATAAAGGAGCTGGATCCCCTCTGGACCCAAAGGAACTTAGCCCACTTATCAAATGATCTAGACTATTGAAATTTGATTCAACGACTACAAACATGGGGCTTCTAAAAGTTATAATAATTGTAGCCGTTGGTTTAAGTTTCAATGGCCCGGATCATTTGATCTTTGAGCTTAGTTCATTTGGGTTCGGATGAAAAGTTATAATAATTGTAGCCGTCGGATCAAACTTCAATGACTCAAATCATTTGATCATTGAGCTCAATTTCTTTGGGTTTGGAGGGAATCCGGTTCCACAAAGAAGATCCGGAGAGAGGATCATTTTCCCAATTAAAAGAGCACAACTGGTGAGAATGTACAAGTGTACACTAAGCACAATGAACATGAGTTAATCAAGTGCTCAATAAAGTGCCTCTTTTTAGAATTGTACAATAACCTGCACCTGTCATTACCGTTGTGCCGCATGAATACTATTTCTAGCTTCGCTCCGGAATGATAGAGCCTAGCTAGTGGAAGGGAGAAAAAGCCTGCATGGTTTGATCCCATTTCAAAGTTCAAACACCACCTTCCACGTTCTATAGGACACTGTGTCCAACTCCAGCAGTGAATCTTACTCTGCAAGGACCACCACTGGGACAGTTGATTAGCACTACATTCAATTAATTAATTAACTATTGCATAAACAAAGATCAATTAGGGCTTTGCAGTCGCAGGAGCAATTTATATATAATAATCAATGGGTTTATTCTACAAATATAGAATGCTGAGAGGGCGTGAAGGTGGGTGTTGTGGTTTCCGACTAAAAGCAAATCTTTGGTCTGCATCAGAGAGATCTCTGTTGCACACCAAAAAAGAAAAAACTTATCATTTTATATCTTAGGGCAAGTGACTAAATTTCTTGTTTAATTAAACCATTAAGTATAAAACCTAAAGCAAGTTCGAGTGGGAATTGTTGAGACGTAGACTGTAGTATTTTTTTATTTGTATTATAAAGAGCTTAAGCTATAACATATATAAATTTTACTGCAAAAACTACAGGTCTTTCATTTGAACTCGCTTATAAGAGGCTGGATATCAATAACCAATTTTCAAGTTTTGTGGTTAACGTTGATGGATATATATACCGCCTTACTATTTCTCTATGAGTAAAATCTGCAATGAATATTTTGTTTATTGGAATTTAATTATTTACCTTAACTAGTACAATCTTAGGTTATCACCAACGCACATAAAATGTTGAAGTTAAATATAACCTTTGACTCTATTTCCCTCAAACACATTAGAAAAGTTAGAATTACATATGACCTTAGAGTTAAGTGCAAAGTCATATTTGATTTGGCATTTGACTTAAATAATCAAATATGACATTTGACTTCAAACGTTTCTTACTTTTAACTGATTATATAATATTTAGAATAAAATTTGACTCCAAAATTAACTCCATGAATTTTAATTTTTACCTGTTAGATTGGGGATAACCTTAGGTGCACTGTTATGCTTGTGATTACTACTTTATCTTTGCTTAATTATGTGGTGTTAGAGTGGTACCACTTATTAATGAGTTAAATTTAGTGGAAATGTCTTAACTAATCCCAAGAAAAAAATATAACATGAGATATTATGGTAGGTAATGCTAGGGAGACCAAATTTGTCACATCCCGGCCTAGGGCGGACCACTTCCCAGGCCCGCTCCACCACCGTAGTATGATATTATCCGCTTTGGGCCCCGATCACGCCCTCACGGTTTTATTTCTGGAAACTCACGAGCAACTTCCCAGTGGATCACCCATCATGGGAGTGCTTTGGCCCCCTTCTCGCTTAACTTCGGAGTTCCGACGAAACCCGAAGCCAGTGAGCTCCCAAAATGTCTCGTGCTAGGTAGAAATGAGAATATACATTAAGGATCACTCCCCTTGGGTGATGTGGGATGTTACAAAATTTTTAAACCAATTTGCAAATCAAATGATGTGGTTGTAGATTATTGGATTATGAATTAAGTGTCAATTAACATGCTTATTTCTTATTGATGACACATCATTGGGTTTGCAAGGTTTAAAAATTTAGTCTCCCAAGCATTATCCGAGAAATTAATTATGTCGAAACAAAGTAAAATATACCCTTGGAGTTTTGTGGGATGAATGCAATGTGGAATAAATAAAAAATTGGACAAAAAATGGTAAGCCACTGGGATTTATCCAGTGATGGGGATGTAAAAACGAGTAGACTAAATTCAGTGTTCAAAATTCTTCGACGTAATCAAATAAATAAATAAATAATAGATAAATATTCCTTTGAAATCCATCACTAGCTCACAACCATTCGCTGGAATAAAATTCCAGTCCCCACTTCCCTCCATTCTAAATTGAACAGTATAGCACATCGGAGGTCGCCATCTTTGGTTGCTTGTGCTCCAAGAGACTTGTATAAATAATGGGAATGAATCGAATGATTGAGTATTTCAACCTAAAGAGGTCTCACTTGAAACTGGAAAGGACATTCAGGACAAAGTATGATGAGTGCATTAGTGGGGAACCTTCCACCGCCCTTTGCATGGAGGAACAATCCAGTGTCTAGCTTTAGCGCACATATACATTTACCTGATGTTGATGTGTTACAGCTTATATATATTTCTATAATATCGAAGCATGCAGAAGTGGTGGCGACCCACTTGCCCAATATACAAAAACTCCGGTGGAAAGAAGTGGACTTTCCATCAAATTGACATCCCATCGATGTGCGACTCGAGGCCCCAATGCACCATCATTTGGTCAAGCTTTGCAGGTCTTGTGGTTTCCTTCAAAAGTTTTGTGGATTGGCCACTTAAACCTTATGATCTTTTGAGAAAATTACGCGTGTGCCAATCTAGCCCAATAATGTGTGCACTAAATCATAATTAAAGAGTTCATTTGTAATTAATTAGATTCTCAATAAAAAATGGTTAGAAAGGCAAAGCAAAAAACACGCTTCAATTTTTTCTCTTTGCTTCCTGTTTCTCTCCATCATCTCTTCCTCGATTCTCAACAAAGTAAGCACTTCGAGTCTTCGACTCCACTGTGAAAGATAAACAATTTTCTTTCCTTCTCTCTTTGTATGTAACGATTTATGAACTCATTGATTTAACTTCATATTGGAATTTCAACTTAGGGTTCTGCTTAAGGTTTTTAAAAATCAAAACCCTATGAAAGGAGCAAGACTTTTCATAGCATGGACTGTTATAGCACTTTCTACAACGCTATTGTAGGCCACTATAGCATTTTTGAAGTCCTATAAAAACCTAATTTGTGGTGCAGTGACATGATCTTTTACTCATACATATTCTTAATTCACATAATTTCTCGATACACTAGACTGCCCTGTATATTGTCAATGAGGCATAAAATGAAAGTTTAGATCATTTTATGGTATAAAAATTTGTCTTAAAAAGTGTGTGTAGATAAAGTAATAATGATGGATTCTCAAAAACATAGTTTGGAAATATCCCTATTTCTATATATATCAAAAAATTTGGTAGTTGCACTATTAGGGTAGCTCTTACACCTAGATTTCTCAGTTAGATTTCGTAAGATCAAATGAGACCAAAATACATAGAATCACATAATTCTGTAAGAAGTATTACGAATGACGTGATTGGATTTCCTTTTAAGTTTTTCTCCAAGAGGAATTTGTTTTTTCGTTCTGCACTTCTACTTAAAGGGAATAAAGATTGAAAGAGAGAAGGGTGACCAATGTAGAAGATGGGGTTGACTAACCATGAAAGGAAGTTGAAAATTCTTTTGTCTTGGCAAAGGGTTGCTTTAGAGCAAAGGTTTGACGTACGCCATTATCAAAGTGAAGGAGTTGGGAAGATAGCGTGGAGAAGGGGGTACTTCTAAGGACGGAAGGAGTTCTAATTATTCAACCTCACACACAACTGCCCATTGTCTCATGTCTGCACCTATATTTCCTCGCATTGGTGTTCTTGTCCTCTTCTAGTTGGCTCCTTCACATACCTGTCATAAGGCTTGTAACATAATGTTTATAAAATGAAACATAATGTATTTGGTAGGGATTAAATTAGAAATTTCTAAGATTATGTGATGAGATTATATATATTTAAAACCACATTACAAACGATTTTCATCCTTTACAATTGGATTCATATGATAATAAGTGATGTATGATAAAACCCAATTTTTCAAGTGATATTTAGGAGTAGGACCATGCTGTGAGTACAGTGGGAAGAGTACTTCTTGGATTATGCTGTTTGATCCTACGTGAACGTTGAAAAACATTATTAATGATGTTGAACTATTCAAAGGTCAACACTTACGTATAATGAAAACGTTGCATGTTAATCTACTAGTAAATGAATGACATTCCAAATGCTCTGTTGTGATTATGCATTACTATAATTGCTATCAATTTCCAATCATCATCAGTTGCTAATTCTTACCCTTTAATTGGACAAGGGCATCCACACTTTTTCGTTCCAGAATTCTTTCTATCCTCATCTTTTGTCATTTTTGCAAACTAGGCTTATATATTGTCCATTTATTTCACAACCCAATGTAAGTCTAGAACTTATGTTACATTTTCGAGCCCAAGCTATTATTATTATATATCTTTTAAGATTTTTATCGGTCCCCTTATAAATAGGCAAATATGTAATTAAACTTTTTATTAAAAAGTGAGGTGAGAAAAATAGCACTCTTTGTTTTTTATAAGGTTTCCTAGCAAGTTTGAAGATGTGATAAGATACGTAATACATTATAAAAGCATTGTGGTGCTAAGGTTATTATCATTCCATGATAAATTTTGAGATTTTCAATTTTTAGTGGATTCGAAATTGCTACTGATTTCTGACTTACATTTATAGGTTCGATTTGTCTATATATCTCGATGAGAGCATCACCGTGTTCCCAATCGCTTGTATGAAAGGCCAGGACTAAATTAAATGCAAGAATGAGGCAGGAGCTAGGAGGACCAGCAGCTGATCGTCTTTCCTCGGTCAATTGAGGGGGTCCCCTGCATCCCCAGAAAAATTGGATTTGTTGGGGATAGACAAGGAGACAGCACAAGAGAAACCAAGCCCACTGGTCTAATTTGGCATTTTTTTTTTCAAACGATAGATTTGTTAGTTTAGATGTTAAATTAGAGAATTGACGGAGTTCGAATTCACATGATGATGCAGGGGCAACACTACGTACATCTAATAGAGGCTGCAATTGCAAGAGGTTTGTCAGTGGTGTCTTGATAATTTCTTACATAAGTAGACTGTAGAGACTACACCTTCTGCCATCACTTGCAAGCTTGGAACCCTAATTTCACCGACACCAATTTCTGCCCTAGAGGATTAGCTTTCTGCAGAAGTTGACATCCCTGTCCAGGTTTAGTTTAGAACACCTCATTTAAGTGCTGCCCAAACACGCCCTATCTTAAGCACGTCAACGCCCTAAAATCAAAATAATTGTGTTTTAAATTTCTAGACAAGTTACCCCTTATAAAAGATATCAAACAGGTTATATGCCATTTTAAATTCTTCCATTCATTCCCCTGTCAATATCGACCTAGAACTAACTGTGATATACAATCTGGCCTTGTAATATGCAGTAAAACGGTGGTACTACTGCGCAACGTACATATTGGTGTACTATAACATAAATCAATCGTTTATTAACGAAAATTATTGAATGTATTATTATGGCCTTGTGCTCCACAACCATTGTCTTCTTTCTTCGTATAACAATAAGTAGAGGTATTAAAATGGTGCGCCAGCACGAGCACAGCACATGCCCACTTAAACCAGGCACAACACTATCATGTTCACTTAAATAAGGCATGACACAACACGATTTGTAAGAAGTGGGTAGACCAAACCTAAGATTTAGACCCAATGGGCTGAGCACGGCTTGCTGCCCTGACCCATTATAAATAATCTCATTTCTTCATTATTTTTGAATTGCAAACATACATTTTAAGGTAAGAATTAATGTTAGTGATATTTAGCTTAATAACATGTTCAAATAAGTTTTTTTTTTTTTAAATAAAGCTAGCATATGGGCACACACAAAGTGTGTGAGAAATTTTTTTATTTTTGTTTTTGAAATAGAAGGAGTGAGGAAAAGAGTGATAGAGAATGTGGGAGTGAGAAGTTACATTTCTGCCCCATATTTCTAATTTATGTTCTGTTTTAATTAGAAGGTTAAATTAGTAATTTCATAATATTTTAGTTTGTTTTATTAATTAGTAGAGATAAAATAACTAAAGTTTGTTTTGTCGAAGTTAGCCTGTTTGGAGACCCGGCCCAAGTCTTAATCGGCTAGGGCTAGAACTGAGCTGGACTTAATATTTTATTAGGTAAGTCGGCCGATTTGTTTATTAAGTGGGCCGTTCCAAGCACTACTCAAGCCCATATGGGCCGACTTTACGGTTCTGCCAGGCCCGTTTGACACCTCTAGCTATAGGTATACAATGAGGCTACAATCATCACATCATTGAAATCATATCACACGGTACCGGTTGTTCTTTAATATACTAATATATTAGATAATCATTGATATCAAGGCATGCCTTCTGTAACGATGTAAAGGTAGTCTCACATTGGTAAAATGAGAAATTTTGTAAGAGCTTCTAAGATGTTGGGTTACTTTCTATATTGTCAATTAGTTTTATAGTGGAACCTTAACTTTTTTAATAATATCAAAGCCAGGTTGGCCCATGTGTGAAGTTCAACAACCACATGTGTTCCACGTCACTCAATTCGAAAATTTGCCATACGCGAGAGGGTATGTGAGGATGTGAAAGTAAAAGAGTCTCACAATGGTGTAAAAAGAAACTTTGTAAAGATTTATAAGAGGTTAGACTACTCACCAAATCATTTTCAATCTAGACAACATGTAATGTGCATGCAGCTTCTCCACTATAGATATACAAACTCAGGACCACCATCACCATGCATGTTGGCGTCGTCACTTTCCTATCTACTTTTCAGTACATGTACATGGCATGGATATATATCATAATCAAGGCTTCAAAGTACCATCTTGGAGGCAAGTTTAGATCGTGATCCGTGCTTGCCGATCAGCAAATATTAATTGGGACCAGTAGCACCACCACCACCACCACAGAAAATCACTTTTAACCTCTTTCATGCATTCGTAACCTCATTAATGTATTCTTACAACAATTTGCGATGTTTCATGTCGGGACTAACATTGATATTTTTGGAATGCCACGATACAAGAGTTAGCGTGTCATGTGATGTATATTTTTCTAACACTTTGACATGCTATCCCTCGCATCATGGCACGCCAAAAACATCATTGTTAGCCCCGACACTGGCCTCGCTTCTAAATTATTCCGAAATAGTGGGCAAAATGTTGGCAAAATGCATGTAAAAATGAGGATATAGGAAAGAGTAGACCCCGAAACCTTAAATTACTTTTTTGGAAATTACTACAACAAAGTAGGCAATTATATATGAAGGTCAGTGATGCATCTAAAAGCTTGCAAAGGTTATTACCGGTAAGATCATGTAGAAATTTTCAACTCTACTAATGAACGTGTTGTTACCGGTAATAACACGTTCATATATGACTACCGTCCTATTTTGTACAAATTTCTATAAAAATAATTTAGGCCCCAAGATCTACTATTTCCTAGATCTTTTTTTTTTAATTATCCGAAATAGTAGGCAAAGTGTTAGAAAAATGCATGTCATAACAAGCCTCGCGAGTTGTTGCCAGAATGCAGGGTATGACTTGTTTTAACACCCTAACCCTCCTATCGTGGCACGTCATAACAAGTCTTGCAAATTTTTGAGAGAATGCATAGCGTAGCATGACATGCATTATGCTAACAATTCACGACGCTTGTCATGTGGGGGCCAATATCAATGTTTTGGCGTGTCACGATGCAAGAGTTAGCATGTCATGCCATACATTTTTCTAATACTTTGACACACTAACCCTTACATCGTGACACGCCAAAACATCGATGTTGGCATGCGATGGCATGTCACATGTCTTGACAAGCCATGATTTGTCTAACCCTCTTAGCGTGGCACACCATAAAAAACATCGCAAATTGTCGACGTAAACAAATGCACGTATATAAAAATGAAGAGAAATGGTAAGAAGAATCTCTCAAAAATGAGACTCTTCATGACCTCTCATGTTTTTGACACAATATTTTATAATGTTGGCACGAAAATTAATACCAAACTATAAGGTGCTAGAGAATCCATAGGGACTCTGATCAATTTGAGAGAGTCTTCTTAGCATTTTTTTTATAAATTAAAGTGAGACAAGCCGAATTTCATCCTACTAGTCAGTTATGTGATGTACTAAAATCCCAAAACCCTAAACCAAGAACCCTAGAACTCGGAGAAAATTTTGCAAAGTAGCCAAATTTTGAATATCTTAAAGAATTTTAGTAATTCTTTTCAACTTTTAGAGCTGACCACTTAATGTGAGTTCAAACATTGTTCGAGAGGCCTCAACACTGAACATATTTCTGAATCTTAGAAAAAAAGGTCGTACCAGTGCACAAGGCTCCCGCTTTACGCAGGGTCTGGGAGAGGTGAATGTCGGCTAGCCTTTCCCCCATTTATGGAGAGGCTGCTCCCAAATTTCTGAATCTTAGAAAAGGGAGCTAAAAGCCCCTATGTGCTTAAAAAAGCTAGTTTTCCAAATTGCCCCTAGATAATTAACAGCACTCAGTTTCTCATATCCCGTCATAAAATAAGAAATTAGCAAGTCCATTTTCCATCTTAATTTCGCTCTCATCAGATTTGAATATATACCAAAGGGAAAGCTGGCGAAGATGTAGATCATGAATTGGCCAGCTTTTGAAGGAGTGCGATACCAGTTGTCTGCCACTAAAGTCTAGAATATCATATCTACAGATACTGAATATTACGGTGACAACAACATAAATTTCATCTAATTATTAGCTAGCTAGTTTAACAGCATATTTCAAATTAACAAGACGAATTTTCAAACTTAGTTAATTATCTGCATATGCAACATGCACGCATAAAGTCAAAGAATCTCTCCACTGATCTCTCAGAGGTAGATATGCTAGAGAGAGAGAGAGAGAGAGAGAGAGAGAGAGAGAGAGAGAGAGATTAATATGAACTAGCGCATTGTATTTCTACGGCTTGGTCAATTCAATACACATTCATTCACCTTATCTTAGTTATTCGCATGTGAAATCTTCATCACGGACGTACGTGCGTAAAGAATCTCCACTACCTCTCTCTCTCTCTCTCTCTCTCTCTCTCTCTCTCTCTCTCTCTCTCTCTCTCCTCCCTCCCATCCAAGTAGTACTATATATATATTGGGAGAATAAACAGTTCCGCTACAGCCAGCATACTATAGTCCAAGGGCATAAATCCCACGTACCTTCAAATCCATATAATTGTTGTCTCCCGTAGAATAATTTCAAGATATGAAAACTATGGTTTTGATCACTCGACCCATCTACTCTTCTTGGGGTTCACATTAGTTTCCACAAAACCTTACTCAATCTCAATGGTAGCTAGCCTAAATGCATGCTCACTACAACAACAACAACTGAGAATATATAGTTACTGAAATTAGTTGTTTAGGGCATATCAATAGCTAATGAGGTTATTGGCCACGATATTAGGCGTTTTACCCACCCCATACTCTGTACAGCTAACCTTATCCTTAGTAGCTATCGTGAAACATCATGTCAAACAGTATCATGTCATACAGTATAGATTCAGATTTTAATGTGAATGGTTTGAAAATATCAGCATTCTTCCAAAACATAATTTCAAATTCAAAACCAGCTAATGATATCATCAACTACAAAGTACAAATTAAGTTGAAACGTACATCATATAAATGAAAAACCAACATATATTACCCACCTTGCAACAACAATTGTCTCCCATCTCTTGTATACCATTATACCAAATTAACCCCATGTTTCCCCTCTAAACACACCATCCCCATGAACAAAAGAAGAAAAACAAAATTAGTTCCTTCTGATCATAGATAAAGTAAACCCACCAACCCCAACCTAGCTAATTATAACCAATACATATGAGATTTAGGAAACATTGTCATGCACATATATACACATACCAAATAAACACACCAACTTACTGGACTAGAGAGGGAGGTGTTTGCACCAATGGAGGAGACTTCAGCTCTGTGTAGAAGATGTTGATTACGATTATGATCATGATGATCGTTGATAGTACTCGAGGCAGTGAGACGAAGAAGATCCGAGGTTCCTCTCAGCGCAATTTACGGGGGATTCTCAACCCTTGATTAATAAAACTTATCAAGAAGCCGATTCTCTTATTGCTGCTGACATGATCACTCCGATCCCAGCTCCTGCCATCTTCTTTCCAATACTGTACCCTTGAACTTTCTTTTACAAGTTTTTCCAATTTTTTTCTAGTTTTTTTTTTCTTGAGCTTTCTAAAACCACACACCAATTCACTAAAAACCAATAACCAACCAACTAATAAAAACCTAAAAATGACTCTAATTAAGGAAAAAGGAGGTTTTGAGATCGAAAAATAACGTTGACGATAAAGTTGGGTTTTGCTAGATCAGTGAAGAGACTGAGGACCCAAGATTTGCCGGATCATGCCAATTAGAACCGAGAGTCGATGAGTTCCAGTAAAGAGTAGGATCTGAGAGCCCCATCTGCTCCGTGATCTGATTCTGGCAATTCATATTACCATTCACATTACTGCTGCCATTGTTATTATTCCACTCTAACCTGTTTTGGCCACCATGATCTTCTACTTTCACGTCTTTCGAGGCACTACCAGCCTCACCGTTGCTTCCGGCCGCTATTTGAAGATCTTCAAATGGTAGCAAGGACTGGAAGTATTGATTATGCTGATGAGGCCCTCTAGTTTGAATATCTTTGAAAGCACCGCCATTGATGAATTTAGAAGCAAGCACAGAAGCCACAGTTGGAGCTGTGGTGGATGGGGAAGTACTAAACATGGAACTATAATTGGAAGGAAGCGATGAATTTGAAGCGGGATTAAACCGGTTTCGATAATTATCACTGGACATCATATTAGTACCTGACGATGATGAAAACCCTAATCCCAGCTGAGCCTGATGATTCAACTGATGAAGATCAAACCCTGAAGCAGTATCCATAAAAGGGTTACTAGACAACCCATAAAAGAGCGGATTGATTTGATCGATGTGGGACGGGTGTGAATTAGGGTTTGAATTATTATTATTAACAGCAGCAGTAGTGCTAGGAACTGAAGAGGAAGAAGACGGAGTTCCACCATCCATGGCTGATGATGTTGAAGATGTCGAGCCAGGCCTCTTCACGCGCTTGTTCTTTCGGCATCCTCCACCGACTGGAACGTTGCGGAGGGTCCCACCTCGGGTCCAGTAGCGCTTGCAGGCCTTGCAGAAGTGCCTCGGCTGAGACAAGCTGTAGTTGTTGTAGTAACAGAACTTGGTGTTTGACGAATCGCAGCGAGGGCACTTTAGGGCTTGCTGTTGGAGCTGGAGTTGTTCTTGACCTGGTTTCTCCATTATCCGATTCGCCGACGACGACGTCGATGAAGACATAGCGTTATTGTTGTTGTTCAAGCCCCTTTGATGATCTATATCATCGATTTGAATATCCTGCTGCATCTACAAAGATCGAAGGGAAAGGAAGGAAAAGGGAAAGAAAGAAAGAAGGTTAAGGCGGTGGTGCTAGGGTAAAAATAACTACATCACAGGAGAAATATTCTGTTCCAAGAGCTAAGCAACAAAAGTTGTGTCATGGTTTGTCTAATAATTGAAATCTAGAGAGAGAGAGAGAGAGAAGGGAACCTGTGGCCATTCGTTAGTAGTTGAAGAGATGAGTAGAGCCATCTTCTCATGATCACAGTTGCTCAACATGTTTTTTTCTCTTTGAGAAGGGAATCGTTGAAACGATGAGTAAGAGGACAAAGAGCAGGTGGCGACATGAGTCTTTCTTGATGGAGTTGAAACATTATGACTATGAGAGAGAGGGAGAAGGAAGGTATGTTTTTGTACAACATTTTCATACCATGACATTTGATGTAGACAACCACATCATTTGAATTAATCAGATTTTTAATTTAGTTCATTATTTAATAAACTAATAATTAAGAAAAACTAGTTAATTAAATGATTATTATGGTATACGAAGAGTCTTTCTCCTTCATTTCTTTGGGTTTTGTAAATTTTTCAAATGATGTGGTTGTCCATATTAGATGTTACCTAAGATGCTATAAAAATATGATATGAATAACATTACTTGATTAATATTAGATGAGAATTGGTTAAATAATTGTAATTAGTTATTAAGGGTTAATTACTTTGAATCTAATTTCACGTGATGGTTGTGGTATAAAATCGGTTTTGAATATTATAATTGGAATTAAAGGATGGGAAAGAATATTGAGGACATTCGAAATCCGAGAAGCGGACAGGAAGGTAATGTGACATTGGAGATGAATATTTGGGAGGTTCAAGAAAGAGAGAGAATTTTACTAAGGAATTGAAGCTAATCACGATTAAATAACACATTCCTATGATTAACAACATACATTCCTTTAATTTGCATAGAGATAGCAGCAAACTAGATAAAGAGTAGAGGGAGTCCCTAGAGCTCCAGTATCCGATGCGGTCTTCGTAGCAAAATCTCACTTCCTCTTTCTTGCTTTTCTTTTACTTTGTTTATTTGATAAAGTTAAGTATGAATATGTATACTATAGTACAAACGAGAAATGCTAAGGAGATGGTTTTAAAAATGAGACTTTCATGCATTTTCTATCATCTTACAATTTAACAATTTTCATGCTAATATTATAAAATATTATGTTAAAAATATAAAATAACATAGAGTTCCACTTTTAAACGAATCCCCTTAACATTTCTCAGTACATATATGACCCTCAGCTCCCATGTATCAACATGTTACTTTCCACTACAATAATCTAATAATAATCCAAACTGAGTTGTGTAATTATTAATTTGATGGGACATCATATTGTGGAAAATGATTTCTCTTCAATAGCAGCTTATAAAAAGTGGATGAAAACGAGCTTACAAATATGTTAATCATGGACAAGCATCTCTCCTGAGCAATTCCCTAGGGATCCCAGGGATCCCGCAATCTTGTCCGTTCATCGTATATCGTGTGGTCAAAAATCATTTAAATTTTAAATTTTAAAATTCAAATATGAATAGTACCTAACGAAAACTGACCGCACGATATAAAATGAACGGACAAGATTGCGGGATCCCTAGGGAATTGCTCAGGAGAGGATCCTGGTCCGTTAATCATCTTGCTAATTATGGAAAGTAGCAAGTGGTATTTGTACTAGTAATGCTAGATAGTCTAAACTTGTAGATTAAATTTGCAAACAAAATGATGTGTCACCAATAGGAATGAGCACGTTTATCAACACTTTCAATTATCAACTTCTATGTAATTTAGTTTACAAAATTTAGTTTATAAATTAAGTAGCCCTAGCATTACCTTTATATTAATTGTATTTTTTTTCTTCAATTTATAGGTCTTTTTGCATGAATAAATTGTTGACCATAATCCGTAAATTGCGCTGTAAAAATCAACATAATCAGTTGTTCGGATTAACAGTCTAACAACCCTAACTAATATCCTATGTTGTCTTCTCTAACTTGTGGAGGCATGTAGTGAACTAAACTAATGGTAGGTAGGGTTGGAGATTATATGCAAAATAAAGGAGGATTATATAATAAGCACAACATATGTATAGGAGGAGAAATTTTTAGTTGTAATAGGAACACAGATGGTACACCACGTGTTTTTATGTAAGTGATGAAATTTTTTAATTTTTAAGTTATTAACCTTTTAACACACATAACTCACCATTTATATAAGGACATATGATGTACCACTTCGTGTGACGGTCACATTGAAAAATCTATCGTATAGGAGGAAAATATTCATACCAAATAGGAATTAGTGGAAACTCCAAAAAGAAAAAGACAAGAGGGCACCATGTGGCGGTCTACATCCCAGAGACTACTGAAAACACAGACCAAAGACCACCACGCTTTATTACCGAGAAAAATAAAAACAGAAATAAAAAAGCAAAGAAAAACCGTTAATGGTGTCACAAAGAAAGAGAAGGGAGAGATATAACTGTGGAAATCAAACCAAAGCTAGCATACAGAGCTGCAGTTTCAATCAAAAAAGAAAGAAAAAAAATAGAGAGCTGCAGAAGCAGAAGTGAATTGCATGTGGAGGGCAGCTCATCGGCTCCTAAAAAGAAAAGGCATTCGGAGGAGGGAACAAACGGATTTTGTAGTCTCCCAAGGGATCTTCTCCTCCTTCCTTACAACCCATCATTATTCTTCTCCCAGTGAGCACCTCTCTCTCTCTCTCTCTCTCTCTCTTACAGGATACACCGTTACTTAATTACACCTTTAATTGGTAACTAAACTAGTACTATTATGCATGTTGCTGCTCTTTACTAGATTGAGATCATGTATATTCTATCATCTGGTGTAAGACTTTTTTACTACAGAATTAAAGTAGCTACTGGCATGTTAGGGCAATTTAGATCCTACAACTACAACTTGGTTAATTTAATTGTGCAACACCCAATTTACTATTAACCAAAATTGAAGCCACCCACCTCATGAACAATAGTTATCCAAAACATGGATATTATCTTAATCTACTTTGGTTGTTGTTTGCTAATAGTTTTTTTGGGTTTGAATTATGACGATAATGCTGGTAGCTGTTGCTCATGGACAAATGTACTATATTGGAGGTCCACTGATAGGCCTGGTGGGCACCCATATGTATATAGGTGGTCAATTGTGAATTAATATGCACTCTCTAATATATTGTAATGGTACGTACTTATTAGTACAAGAAATTGTTTCTTGTAAAACTTGAGTAAGAGTATCCTATCACATCATGACAATTTGTATTTTGAATTTAGTTAACTTCAGTGGCGGAGTCGGAGTTTTATAACAATAGGGTCATAATTTTGGTACAAAAAAAAAACTTCATTGAATCATTTCGTCGAGCTTCTGGTGGGTACCCTTTGAGTTATGTTGCGTTCTTCTGAGGCCTATCAAGTGAGGTTTTTTTTTATCAAATGTTGTTGCACATCATAAGGTCGCATACAAGAAATAGAAAAAGAATGACAAAAGAAAGAAAGAAGAAAATCTACAACTGTACATAAGAAGCCGCAGCTGTATATATGGGTCATACACAAATATATATATATATGTAAAAATATAATGGATGTATTAAGCTATTTACCTATGATCCCATACTCCGCCACTGATTAACACTATTATGATTTCTTTTAGTGTGAGAATTGCGCTAGTTAATAACCTTAACTAACCAAATTTGTTTCCTACAACAATGTGTAGGAATTATCATTTTATGTATCTTACATGTAAAAGTGATGTACAGTAATTAAACAAAAGAAACATTCACACAGTTGTGAGTGTGAGGGAAAACAAGATGACAGGAATGGAGACTGGTTTGAGTAGTCAAGGTAGGGATAGGTGGCGAGTGGGTCCCACTCACCCACACCAATTGTCACAGACCAGTGATGAGGCAGTGACCACACCCAGCAGGCCACAGCCCACCCCCACCACCATCGGACAACACAAGAGATTCCAGTTTGAAAGAACATGAAGGAAACCCAAAGCGCACTAAAGGCTTAAAGCTTAGAGAGAAAGAAGCCTCCTCCACCTGTTTCCATTTTAGAGAGAGAGAGAGAGAGAGAGAGAGAGAGGATTATGGGGACCAGCTGAGCATCAAATCCAAGCCAACTGTATCCATCACAGGCTGACCACCGTTGCAATTCATGCAATTTGCAGTCGACAGACAAAGATCTCACTCCCCATTTCCATCGTCTTGCAATGGATTTTCTCTCTATTTAGTTAATTTATAAAATCATTTATATGAGCACCTATTTCGATTGATGGTATGGCTCAAAAACTTAATTAGTGAAGAGACAAATATATAAGGGTTTTTTTTTTTTTTTGGTCGGAAAATATATAAGGATTTCGGGACTCAGAATTTTTTGAAACATATTCTAATACCATATTAGACAACCCTTACTAAAAAATGTACAACAACATGTATATATTAAGCTAACATCTCGACTTAAACCTCAAAAAAAAATGTTCCATATAATTCTAGGGCATATTAACTTTGGTTGCTTCGATTTTGTGCTGTTCATACACGGAAAGGGGTGCGGATCGAATCAGTACCCTCCTTTTGGAATTTAATTTTTTATCTTGAAATATACCATACATGGAATTTATAAATACAGATAATGATGTGGAAGGAAGAATGCGAATGGAGTCTTTCTAGAACTATATATTCCATTTGACGACTGCAGATATATATCCATCATGTACCTGCATCTGTACTGATATATTGTGTAATGCAACGATAATGTGGCCACTTTTTTACACAGAAGTAAGAAGATTAGGTCATCCTCATCGACATGGAGTCATGGACTCGTGTGGTACAATTACAAAAACACATGATGATGACCGACGACCCAAGTAGGGCTAGCTTGGGCATATTCTGCTGGGAGATCGATGACCTAATCACGTCACAATTCCATTTCCACTAACCGATAATACAGATGAGTGCCAAATTAATTAGTACTCAACTGCATGCAATTGCAGCATGTGATTCTATTTCTATATTGTATGCCATTTAAAGGTGCAGTAGTCAAACAACTCTCTCTGCTGCCTAATAAAGTGATTATGGGATTTAAAAAGTATTAAATTCCAATAAGACGTTGGTTTCAAGCATATAATCTCATTCAGCTCGGCTTTACGCATCAATCTGTGGATTTGATCTAATCTTTTACATCACATTCCCTTATTTTTGCTTCAATATGTGTCATTGATTTATATTATTAGAGAATTTTAATTATGAGACTTTTTTTTTGGGTAAGATGATATTCTTTCTTCTAATTTATTAGGGTATGAATTCCAAGTGGAATGTAAGGGAATGGATAAGCATGCTGATTTAGAGATTTAACCATAAAATCAATTGGCAAAATGGAAAATAGTCAAACTACTCATAAACTCATGCAAGGTTCATTCTTTCTCCGATGTGTTCATACTCTCAACATGCCCCCTCATGTATGGCGAATTTTTTAGCTTAACATATGGACACCACAAATCGGTGATGCGGAGCACATATGGCCGTTGGGCTTTACACATGAGACAACCTACTTTGATACCATGAAGGAAGTTGAGATTCCACCATATAAAACCAACTAGTAATATGAAGAATAACCTAACTACTTATAAGCACATGCAACTTCCATTCTTTCTACACATGAGATTCAAGCTGCAGAAACATGGAAAATTTTGGCCGAACTTACATGGCCTTTACTTGTAGGTCATTAGAGAATCTAATTAAATACCTTTTATTATAATGTCAACATGATATTGTTTAGGATTAAACTCAGCTGGAAGGACTAGCTAATTGCTATATAGAAAGTTTCAAGTGCCGCCGGTCCCGTGGGACCTGAGAGTTTTCGGGATTAATAAGGACAGTTATCTAATTGGATGTGCCCTTAAACCATTTTCTTTATTTTCTAATTTGTTGATGAGTGTGAGAGAGAGAGAGAGAGAGAGAGAGAGAGAGAGAGAGAGAGAGAGAGAGAGAGAGAAGAGAGAGAGAGAGAGTCCACATGTTGCATGTATGTTGGTAGACATGGACTAGGGCAGCGATGTTGATATATGGAGGTTTCTTCTATGTGAAAATGTATTTTAGTTGATGATTATACTTTATAGTATAACGTTGGATCAAAAAATTGTTAATTAATACCATAATGGTAGTGAGAACCGTCAATCGCTCATCCTTAACAAGTTGTCAACAGATCATTCTTTTCCTCTTATATATTATTATAGGAGAATGCACATAAATTAAAGAACATCGAGGGATTTGTAAATCACATATTATCATTCCTTCATAATTTTATATATGGTTTGGTAATCTTACATTGATATGATTACGTTGCTCTTAAACTCTTTTGTCCATTACCAACAGTACTGCTTAAGGAAAATCAACGACAAAACAAAAAACATTTATTTTGAGTGGGTATGATTAATCAAAACTATAACAATAATAATAGAGATGTGTTATTCCCACCTCCAATATCTTATCTTCACACCCACCTTTTTATGAATGTTTTAATTACAAATTTGTCCATTTGTAAAATGACTAATAAGGACCTTAGTTACCCTCTTTTGCATTACTTTTTTTTTTAATAGAAAAGAAAAAAGAAAAGTTTAGGCGTGATAACTCTCACGCTATGTTTACAAAATTTGTCTCCCTTGAACCCTAACTCATCCTTCCCATCTCCTTTCATTCAAAGAAAGTAAAATCATTCAGAGAAAACAAAAAGAATGAACTTAGAAGATGACGTTTTTAAGGAAGAAGTAGATGATTATGTTTCCGTTGAATTTGTAACATCTCACATTGCCCAGAGGAGTGGATCTTGTGAGCCTTATATGTATATTCTCATCTCTACCTAGTACGAGGCCTTTTGGAAGCTCATTAGCGTCGGGTTCCATCGGAACTCCGAAGTTAAGCGAGTTTGCACGAGAGCAATCCCATGATGGGTGACCCACTGGGAAGTTCTCGTGTGAATTCCCATAAACAAAACCGTGAGGGCGTGGTTGAGGCCCAAAGCGTACAATATCGTGCTACGGTGGAGTTGAGCCCGGGATGTGGTGGGGGCCTGGGTTGGGATGTGACAATTTGGTATCAGAGCCAATCCCTGACCTTATATGTATATTCTCATCTCTAATTATATATAGGGTTATTTTAGGAATAATAGTGGGTGGGGAAATAAGACAACGAAGTGGGTCTATGACACACCCCGACCTGGAATGTCCACTAGGACTCCGAATCAAGCTGTGTTGGCCGACACCTAGAAGGTGACGAAGCCATAAAGTGTGATGGTTTGGAAAATTGTGAATAAATTTAAACCTAAGAGTGCCTAAATACCAGAGTGCACTGGTGAACGGGAATGAACCCACTTCACACGTGATGTTAGAGTATAAGCAAGAACAGAAAAATGATATAAGAATCGTACCCTCGAAATAGTCTCCGATGCTAAGAATCGCCGTGAGTCTTTGGTGATAATAAAACTCAGCTAATAATACCTGGAGGGTGAAGACAAGATACGGGTGAGTGGCCATGTAAGTAAAATACTAATAGAAAACATATAACACATGTAATCCTTCGTTACAACACCTGTATAATTTCCAGAGAAATCATAATATACCACAACACAACATCTCATCAATAATATCAAATAATCATGCGATTAATAACTCATAATAGTACGCAAGTCGGAGTCACCTCTAGTGACCTATACGACATAATCGTATCTCATCAATCATGGCTAGCATATAAGTTGGAGTCACCTCTAGTGACCTATATGACATATTCATATCTCATCAATCATGGCTAGCATATAAGTCGGAGTCACCTCTAGTGACCTATACGACATATTCATATTTCATCACATATCTCATCAATCATGGCTAGCATATAAGTCGGAGTCACATCTAGTGACCTATATGACATAATCATATCTCATCACATATCTCATCAATCATGGCTAGCATATAAGTCGGAGTCACCTTTAGTGACCTATACGACATATTCATATCTCATCACATATCTCATCAATCATGGCTAACATATAAGTTGGAGTCACCTCTAATTACATATACGACATATTCATATCTTATCACATATCTTATCAATCATGACTAGCATATAAGTCGGAGTCACCTTTAGTAACCTATATGACATATTCATATCTTATCACATATCTCATCAATCATGGCTAGCATATAAGTCGGAATCACCTCTAATGACCTATATGACATATTCATATCTTATCACATATCTCATCAATCATGGCTAGCATATAAGTCGGAATCACCTCTAATGACCTATATGACATATTCATATCTTATCACATATCTCATCAATCATGGCTAGCATATAAGTCGGAATCACCTCTAATGACCTATACGACATATTCATATCTCATCACATATCTCATCAATCAATTAATACCGTATACTTGCTTGAATTTACTTAAACTTACCTGAACTTACCTGAATGTCCTATGTTCACCTTTGCACTTCAGAGCGCTCACAACAACACAATTATATATAATGCATCATATGCCAATTCATATTCGAATTATAGACTTATATGCATGGCATTCAAGGCATAATCTCATTTAAACATATTTCTGGGAAAATATCAAGTATATAAATATATACTGAAAACCAAAAGCCCACACACATTGCTCAATTCCTTAAACAAGGCTATGATCTCGATTATTTAATCTCATTTCTTATATGGTTGCATCTAACGTCTCGTTAGACTGCCTATGTACCCTAAACAGGGATCAAGCCATTTGTTGTTCGCAAAAATCATTTATAGTGATACGCATATGGATAAATCACGAAGAAATCTAACTCAACCATTTCATAGTATTTTATAACATATATATATATATATATATATGTCATGGCATAAATTTCTTAGTTTTATTTAAAAACATTATAAAATTATAAATCATAAAACATATGATGAGCAAGGAAAGATCCACTCACCTGGAGTCCGTGCTACAACTTCCTAGCATAACCATCGGAGAGTCCCGAGCGATCGACGCCTGCGGCCAATTATTAACCACATCTCAGAATCCTCATCACTAGAATACGTAATTCGCATAAAACACATCCTCAAGGACATTCTAAAATAGTTTGAGACCCATTGACCATAAGTCAATCGTCGATCAAAGATGTCAGGTCTACAACCCTGTATAACTCGATCCGGAAGATCAGCAAATTAGATTTTCAATCCGAAACTTCCAAAGATCCACATTATGCTTCTAGAATAACATACTAAAATTTTATTGCGATCCAACGGTCGGATCTCCGTCAATTACCCAAAATCAAGTGGCGGTTAACATTTATTTTATAAACTTACACATCCAATTCGGGAAGATCCGTACGTCGGATTCCTGATCTTTAAGTTCTATAGTCCTCAAATATTACGTACTATAATGTATTAAAGTTTGGTGACTATCCAACGGTTAGATCGTCAATTACTATTCTAATCAAATGGTGGACCTTAATGGGACTTTGCCTGAAATCTGCAGATTTTACAGATTTCCTGAGCGATCTTTAGAACTGCATATCTCACTTGTTTTTCAACCAAATTCAACCTATAATATACCAAATCGAAGTTAGAGAAATGTAGAATAAAATTATACCAGCTTGGAGTCCAAATGGTGGCCGGAGGTGGTCGGAAAATGGTTTGAAAGACGGCTGTCCGCGAGAAAACTGGTAACTCACCGGAATTTCTGGGCAACCTTTCAACATCCATAACTTTGTCAATACTCAACGAAAACAAGTGATTTAAAAAAATGAAAATCATAATTCTTGACGAGACAAAGAAATTGGTACCTTACAAGATAGCTATCTAGCTGTGATTTGGCCGAAAAACACCTCGAAAGTGGCGGAGGCTGCCGGAAACTAGGTAAACTTTAAATCGTTATAACTTTCTCATTTCTCCACCAAATCACACGATCCATACACGAAAATTCATCTACACAACATGAGGAATCAATTTATACCTGTGACCAAGGCCAAATAGGCCGGGAAGAGCTCCAATTTCACTCAAACCCGCCAGAACCCTAAGATGGGTGTTCTTCAATTCGACTTCCTCAATGTTCCAACAACCCTACAACTAATTGGGTCTTGTTCTTAGGTCCAGGGGGAGTTGATTAAGGGTGTTGGTGGGTGAAACTCGCCGGAATTTGCTCGTGTGGGTGCGCGGGTGTACGGATGGGAGGGGAGGTTTGGTTCTTCCTTTTCTTTTCTTTTCATCTTCTTCTTAATTGATTGCTTCCCCCACCCCCTCCCTTAAAAATCTGATTGGCCCTCTTTTTAATAAACTAACTTAACTTTTAACCCAGGAATTAAATAATTCCCACAATCTATAGTTCACACCTTCAAACGTCCGTATCTATACCATTATAATTCGGACTTATAAATGGTTTTTGCCTATGCGTTCGTATTAACGAATATTACACAATTACGCTAAAAGAATAAGTCATACGTTCCTCTAGACGATGGTCAACAGAAGTCAAAATCCTCGTCTTTAGGGCATATTTGTAATTTCACATTTTAAAATTTATAAAATAATAAAATTTGGGACGGGTTGTCACAGTCTAGCAGCTCTCTTAATTTTTTAACTTTTTATAGTGGATGTAAATATAATGTGGGTGGAAAAATAAGACAATAGGGTAGGTCTAGCAACTCTCTAATGATATAAAGTTATAAACCTACATTCTTCAATTGGACCTTGGTGCTCCTTGATAAGAAATTATAGAAATAGACGTCTCGTTTGAACTTGAAATCTCTTATTAAATTGAGAAGAGAAATTGTGAGATTCCCTTTTTATTTTTATTTTTATTTTATTTATTGTGAATATTATTTTTAACTAGGATAAGTTATTGATGGATGTAAGCATTTTACCAAGGTGGACGTTTTATGCATGTACCTATGCATATTGACAATACTAATCTGTTTTATTTTTTTTTACTAATAGTTAACTTTATTAATTACCACAAGTGGCCATTTACCACAGTGGTGGAAAGGTGTTAAGCGATTGCATGATGGTGCGAGTTCAAACTCCGTTGTTGGTTAACCTAATATCTAATCTAACAAAATCTATCGTTTAACCAAAAAAAAAAAAACTGTATTAATTACCAAGCTAAGTTTATTTCTGTTTATACCATATTTAGGGCCTCGTATTTAGATCTCGTACAAATACTCAGGGGACTTAAATGTAATTATGGGATAAAGGAAGGGGCAAATATGTAATAAGTGAGGAGTCCTTATTCTATAAAAGGACCCCTCACCCTTACAATTGAAGAGGCCTCACTCTCACTCTCAGAGGCCATTTCTGAGGCCTCTCACCCCCTCTCGAAGCTTCCTCACATCCCCTAAGCTCTCTCTCCCTCTTCAACAGATAAATATAATACAATCAGTGTGGACGTAGCCCAAACCTTGGGGTGAACCACGATACATCTTGTGTTATTTACATTTCATGCAGATTCACGGTCGGATTTACGTTGTACCAAGACCATCCGGTTTTGTGCATCAACATTTGGCGCCGTCTGTGGGAATCGACACGAAAAACTATGTCGGTTCTTTTTCATTTTTCACCTCCACCGTGAACCTGCACAATCACTGCAAAACCCATGTTTCCCGCTCCAGCTCCCGGTCACGGCGGCAGCAATGGAAACACAATCACTCATATCTCTCTCTCCGTGCCTTCTGCAGAGTTTTATAGAAGAAAATCTTTTGCTTTTCATTAACAAAGTTTTACAAATCTGGGCATAAACAAGCGGTGGAAATATACAGATCTGGGCAACCCATCTCGCTGACGCCTACAACCGTCACGTGGCTGTCGTAGCCTCTTCCACTGTCTTGGGAGTTAACCCGCTCGACTCCACCCACTGTCCCCTCCCTCCCGTGCTCTCTTCCAACTCTCTGCCGCTAGTCGACCTTTCCCGCTATCTTCCACCGACTCAGTCCACCTGGAATCCCGACTCAGTCCACCTAACCACGACCGAGTTCACGACTCAGTCCACCTGAAACCGCTTTCAAGCCCAGGGTTATCGCCGCACCAAAGCGATCCGATCTTAATAACGGCCCAACCGAGCCGATCCGGTCCGCCAGAGCCTTAACAATTTACTGGCCACCCCTTCTCGGCGCAACAGCTATGGTAATCCGGCGGTGTCCAATTTGGCGAAAAGCAAGCAGAGACGAATAGAGCACCTTTAAAGCTTATGCCTCCGACCCTTGCAGTGGTGGCAGAACATGATTGGATGAGAGACCGCGCCATTGTTTACCCAGAGGAACTTCGGAAGGCTCAGGCTTGTGCAGAGGACATCGCCATCTGGGTCAAGCAATACATCTCACTTCGAGGTCACGAGTTCTCATATTAGGTAGGAGACAAACACCCCCCCGAGTGGTGACGCCACACAGCACAATCATCTCCGCCTGTATATTCTGTCAGAAATTGAGCCAGGGAAAACATGTTTTGCTGTCATTACCTGGATTCCACACAACATTTGTTTTGGTGGTTTCCTTTTCGATCTCTTGGGTGGTTACAGTTTCGAAACAATGAGAAACGCAGAGACGGAGGAAGGAAGAGAAGAAGGAGGGGCTAGGGATCTGGTACGACGTCATTTGCCTCCTGAAGTCGCAGAAGCTCAGCTCTCCGCAGGAGGTCAGGGCTAACCACAGACAGCAGGGTAACACCACCGACAACGTAAATGGTGAGAACCTGCTCGAGTCGGGGGACCCTATACTCAAGAAATCAGTGAGGTAGTGGGAGCAGAAAGCAAAAGAAAAGAGAAAGGAATACAGAAAGCAAAAGCAAAGAGCGGGGAGATTAAGCAAAGCAGAAAAACAGTGGGAAACAAAAACAAAAGGAAAAGGAAAAGCAGAAAAAGAAAAGAGAGATTCCTTATGTCTGCCAGAGGAAGAGACGGAGAGAGTGCAGCAGAAAAACACTGCAAAAGCAGGGAATAAACATCCCACTAGAATGATGTAATTTATTTTTCTTATTTTTCGGAAACATCTAAAACCCCATCAGAGGGTAAAAAAAAAAAAAAAAAAAAAAAAAAAAGGAAAAGCCCAAAATAAATGGGCTGGAATGTTGTGTAGAGGGCGAAGGCCCATAAGCCCAAAATCGCTCCAACCAGGCGATCAAAAGTACGCCCAGTATTCCAAATTATACATGAGCATTACTCATGTCATTCATACATAAACATTCATGAGCATCACTCATGACAATCATACATAAACACTCATGACCATCATTCATGTCAACATTCATGAGCATCACTCATGTTAACATTCATGAGCATCACTCATGACAACATTCATGAGCATCACTCATGTCAATCAACATAAACATTCATGAGCATCACTCATGTCAATCAACATAAACATTCATGAGCATCACTCATGTCAATCAACTTCAAAAGCTTCATTTACAGAGCTCTAGCTTCAAAAGCTTCATTTATAAAAGCTCCAGCTTCGAAAGCTTCATTTACACAGCTCTAGCTTCAAAGCTTCACTTGCAAAGCTTCACTTACAAAGCTTCAGTGCAGGGTATACAAATACCACATCCGAACAACCGCCACTTCGGCCCATACATGGATTCAATTTGAAGTCTTCAGCCAACAGACTCTATTGACCGAAGACTTGGGGGACTACATTATGTACCATATATTGGGCCTCAACTGGGCCTCATGAAAAATACTTGGGGGACTCTAACCTATTATTTATGTATTAAGGAGCGAACCCTTATTCTATAAAAGGGACTCCCTCACCACCATTAGAGAGCATCGCCGCCTACTGAGCAACCGTCTCACTGCGAGCATCAACTCTAACCCATCACTTATGTATTGAGGAGAGAGCCCTTATTCTATAAAAGGGACTCCCTCACCTTCAAACGCCACAAGCCGAGCCAACCAAGGCAACACAAGCTACAAGCAAAGCGGCCTCGCAACATGTGCTACTTCTAGTTGAGCATCATTTCAGATTGGGCACCGCCTCATATCAAGCATTAGTTCTAGACGACATCTAGTTACTTCGGCCCACACATGGACTGAATTTCAAGTCTCCAGCCAAAGTCTCCAGCCAAAAGACTCTCTTGACTGAAGACTTGGGGGACTACTGTTTATACCATATTTAGGGCCTCGTATTTAGATCTCGTACAAATACTCAGGGGACTTAAATGTAATTATGGGATAAAGGAAGGGGCAAATATGTAATAAGTGAGGAGTCCTTATTCTATAAAAGGACCCCTCACCCTTACAATTGAAGAGGCCTGACTCTCACTCTCAGAGGCCATTTCTGAGGCCTCTCACCCCCTCTCGAAGCTTCCTCACACCCCCTAAGCTCTAAGCTCTCTCTCTCCCTCTTCAACAGAGAAATACAATACAATCAGTGTGGACGTAGCCCAAACCTTGGGTGAACCACGATAACTCTTGTGTCATTTACATTTCATTACAGATCCACGGTCGGATTTACGTTGTTCCAAGACCATCCGGTTTTGTGCATCAACAATTTCCAAGCACATATTATATCTCGGTAAGTGTCATGAGCAAGCTCACGATTAATTATCATGGGAATTGATTTATATCTATCTATTTTCAAGTCAAGCATACATGTTTGATTTTGTGTTAATATTTTGACGGACACACACACACACACACACACACACACACTATATATATATATATATATATATATAGTCTTATTTGAGTTGTTCATGGAGAATGAGAACTTTAATGTTGGGTTATCCAAGGGATATTTATGTAAACTGCACGCGGAGACATTAGAGCGGAAAGACCATTAGAGGTCACATGGTGAGTTACATTTATATGAAGGATAACTAACATGTAAAAAGATGATGTGATATAGAATTATGTAGCTAAAGCTTTTGATGTACTTATCATGTTTTCTAGCGTGTGCAAAACAACATCACCTAACTGCATATTACATATTTTACTCATTGGGTGACGATGAGCTTACCTCTCACTCTTTCATTTTTTTTTTTGTTAAATTATAGGCAAGCCATAGGGTAGACAAGTTGATGTTGTATTAGATGAGTTGGGATTTAAGGATTTGATTTATTTTTGTACATTCTGTAATTAAGGATTTTCGAATTATTTATATCCAAGAAGTTTATTAATTTTCAATCTCATATTTTTTTCAATTTTATTTTTATTTTTAATCGCACATAAAGTGCATGGTAATTTTTCTACCGATTCCGAGTCCGAAGCATGACGGAAGTATTACTAGATTAAGAGTTCGTGGTTATTTAATCTATCTTTCAACATCAATATTATCATTATGCAACACATGTCCTTGTTTTTTTGGTTACAAGACAGTCCATTTTCATGGATCAAGATCCTCTCCTGAGCAGATGGAGAGGATCCTCCTGACCAGGCCCATCGGGCCGTTCATTTTTTATCCAACGGTTATAATTATTATAACTTTTAAATGGGCCCCATGTTTGTAACCGTTGGATAAAAAATGAACAGCCCGATAGGCCTGGTCAGGAGGATCCTCTCCATCTGCTCAAGAGAGGATCCTGGTCCCATTTTCATGGCTGACTCCCCATAACTTGTACACATATTTGTGGCTTGACTTTGTTCAGAATGGACAAATGGCTAGTGACATATGATTATGATAGTGAGGGTGGTACTATAGCACTTCAAGGTGTCTCACCCTCAACCCCCCTCATTTTCTCCTCAATTAAAGTGTAAATGTGATTAGTGGATATGCATTGCATGGTGATGAGAAGCAATTATGATGAGAGAGAGAGGTAATTATGCCAAACATTGTCTTTAGGTGTGATTAACCCTTTCTTCAACCTTCGTGACATGCAAAGGTTGGACTTTTGGTCGGGTATATATCTCTAATTAAATATTTACAAAATCACCCTTTGATTGGTATGATGCTATCATTCTTTCAACATTAAGTAAATTGAATAATAAAACTCAAATTTATAGTTTTAACTTTTCACGAAACTAAAAAAAAAGGGAAAAAAACTTAAATGATACCGTTAATATGATTAATAACAATTATTTACTACAAAATCTCTCTTTGCAAGAAGTTTATAGTTGAGTTTGATTAAGAGTACGATCTATGCACCTGAAATTCTGAATTCAATATCCCCCTCCCACAAATTGTTTGTATAAAAAACAACTCTCTTCGACAAATAGCCAAATTTTTTTCTACCTATTATTAAACTTGCAATAAGTTTCAATGCATGCATAATATGCGTGGGTCGTTATGATATGAGTACAAATCTTTTACCCTCAAAATGAGTGTGACCTCTATGTGGACTGTCGAATTACTTGACAAACCACCATATAATAATAGGAAAACTAATAAAAAGAGTTTGAAAGCTTTGAATTTTAATGATAAAGATAAAATAAAGGGTAAAGTGAATAATATCAGGATTGACTTTTTAGTGTAAAAATATAGTATTTCGTTAAAATGAATAGTACCAGAAATTTTTCGTTAAAGTTTCCTATAATAATTACTTGAACCCCAGTCCTTCTGAGAGAAGCCACTAACCCAGCCTTGTAATTAGTGGTAACTCTACAAGTGTATTCCACATTGTGTGTTCCCCGACCTCTAATTAGGTGCAAATTTTATTTGATAATTTGGGCCTAATTGTAAAGCAACTTTTGCCTAATATATTGAGGGCGCAATGACTGCTGGTTCCAATGTCGAGCAAGTTTTACCTAGGGGTGTGAAATCCATACATTCCATTTTATTTTTCATA
This sequence comes from Malus domestica, assembly GCF_042453785.1. NCBI lineage: Eukaryota > Viridiplantae > Streptophyta > Magnoliopsida > Rosales > Rosaceae > Malus > Malus domestica. The sequence continues at coordinate 39,717,815 of NC_091670.1, read as the reverse complement.
CATTTTTTTAATTTTTGACCGTCGGATGGGATAAATTGAAGAAGATTAATGGACATAAATTATCAAGAAGTGTGCAAAAAGTAAAATGTGATGTGTGGATAGCACACCCCTTTGCCTAACCAAAAAGGCTCAATGATTTTCGCCACCACTGGGTTGGAACTGCATGTAAGATTGTAACCCAAATGAAACTGGGCTAAGAGTGTAAGGCTAACAAAAATGGGTCAAGGATCTTGGATCAGCTAAGGTTTTTGTGCCTAGTGAGCTAGATGGGGCCCATATGCAACATCATCTGTGAACATAAAAGTACCTGACAATATATTATTTGTTTGAGATGTGGCAGTAGTATACCGAGAGTCACGACAAAGAAGTCGCTCTCAATTTCTCATGCCATGCGCGTAGACAAGTCCAAAAACAAAAATCATAGTCAGGGAAAATGATGTGATGGGATGCGTGACGCATGGTGCATGCATGCTGTGAGTGTGTCCTTTCTTCAGAAGGCTCCTCCCCCACCAATTTATCTACTCAAACTCAATTATTTAGGTCTACATGTTTGGAGGAAATTCAAAAAACATTTCCATTTTTTTCTTTCCCACTATATAAGTTTTCTACCTTTAAATTTTATATGCTAGGGCAACCTAGCCACTTTTCAAATCCCAATTGATACGTTATCTATTTTTACGAATTTGGACACAATTAAACATGTTTAGTAAGTATCGTAATTGTTAAGTATGTGTTCTCTCAGTTGGTAACCAAAAGAAGAAATCATAGTCGGTCAATGCAAGACTCTTCCTCAATTTTTTTTTTTAAATTTTATGTTCACAATCAAAAGATCATTAGATTTGCATGTAGTACAATACATTAGAACAACTCCACCTTTGGTGGTTGCTTGGAGGACAGGCAAAGGGAAAGGGCCCGAGGGCCGGTGGATAGGCCTCCAACGTTGGGCAGCCCGAGTAAAGGTGGGAGCCCGAGGGCCAGGCCCATGGAGAATTGACAGCCCTGCAGCCCGAGGTGTGTGTGACGTCAGCCTGACGCTAGGCCTGGCGTCGGTGCTTTATTTTTTATTTTTTGTGTCAGGCGCATGCCCCTCACTCGCGAGTGAGGGCCCGTCAGCCGACAAGTTTACAGGGCACATGGCCCGCACGCCAGGAAATGCAGGTGACCGTTGGGAAGCCACGTGGCTTCCCACGGTCCGTTCAATCTCAACGGCTCTTTAATATGTGCCGTCCAATTTGAAACAATAATAAATAAATAAATAATTGATTTAATATCAACCGTTCAATCTGAGATCAATGATTGATATTAATCTGCTTTATAAATTAAAAAAATAGTTTTAAAATTAAGAAAAGTTACCGTTGTGACACGTGACACAATCTGGAGTGTTGAAATTTAAATTTTTTTAAATCCAATGGCAGAGATTAATTATTTGAATAAAAAAAATTAAAAAATTGTAAAAAATCCAAAAAAAAATATCTAAAAATTAAAAAAAAAATGTTTCTACTTTTCTATAAATACATTCTCATTATCATCAACCTTACACCACAATTTCATATGTTCTCAACTACTTTCAATCACATTCATATCCTTCTCCCAAAGTTTCAATCCAATTTTTTTCAACAAAATGACTACTGATGCAGGTACGAATTGGACGTCTCTTGAAGATATTGCATTGTGTACTAGCTGGGTTAAAGTTACTCATAGTTCGCGTACGGGTAATGAGATGCAGTTGCGAGAAATGTGGAGTCTTATTCATACCAATTATCTTGAGAAAATGGGTGGGAGTAGAACCAAAGAATCGATGTCTAGTCGTTGGAAATTACTTAGTCAATCGTTTACTATTTGGAGAGACGCCTTAGCACAAGCTAGTAGTAATCTTCGAAGTGGGGAAAATTACATGGACAGGTAACAATATATTATTTATTTGTTTGTACTATACCCAAATTTACATTATAATTATTTGTTTGTATTATTTATTTGTTACATACTTTAATTATAATTATTTGTTTGTATTATTTATTTATTACCTACTTTAATTATAATTATTTGTTTGTATTATTTATTTGTTACCTACCTTAATTATAATTATTTGTTTGTATTATTTATTTGTTACCTAGTTTGATTATAATTATTTCTTCTCCCCCATTGTGTAGCTAATTCAAGCACAAGCTTGGTATGGTGCCAAAACCAAAACCAAAAATAAATCATTCAACCGGTGGGAATGTTGGAATATTGTCAAAGATTGTCCTAAATTCAGAGTTGTGCATGTCGGTCCAGAAGTTATCATGAACAATACCCCGCTATACTCTACACCTGATAATGGCTCGCATGAAGATGATGCAGAAGAAGTGCCCGAAACGCCCATCCCTGAACAAGCGTCGAGTTCGACTCGTTATCCAATTAGGCCTCAAGGTAAGAAGGCTTCAAAGAGAAAAGGAAGTTCTTCCAAGCATGATTATGCAAAGTACATGGAAGAACTTACTCACCATAGTGAATTGACTTTGGCGCGGGAAATGGCGAAATTTGAGGTTGATAAGGCTAGAGAGGAGGCAAAAGCTGCAGCTGTTGAGAGAGAATTTCAAGCTAATCAGATAGAAAGATAGCTACTTAGGCAAGAAAAGGAACTGGTTAGAGAAGAAAGAATGACTCAACGAGATCGTGAGATTATGAACACGCCTTTAGAAGGGAAGTCTCCAAATTCTAAATATTTTTGGAAGTCGGAGAAAGAGGATGTGGTGCGTAGGAGGCGTGCAAGAGAAGCGAGAGCAAGAGGAGATGGTCCTAGCACGACAAGAGAAGATCATCCTAGCACCACAAATTGGTTAAGTGATGATTATTAGAGTACTTTTTGTAATCCTAGCACCACAAATTGGTTATCCGAAATTACAAATAAATTTATTTAGTATTATTTTGTAAATAATAATAATAATAATAATAATATTTTATTGCCTATTGTCAGGGTTATTCAAGTGCAACGGTGCAGATGCAAAAGGCAAATACTATTCATTATGGCAGTTACTGTTCACATGGTGGATTGAATAGTGGATTGCTTGGGGGGAGGGCTCCAAGGGTGGAGTTGCTCTTAATGATGAACATGTTATACTAATTGATCCGAATCCAAGGAACTAGATTTGAAACCCATCCATACATTATGTTGCACAAGAACCTGCTCATGGGTTGGATCGTACAAATGGGGACCTTTTGCTATTTATAAACGACAACGTATATTCGAGGACTGTGTGGTCCAAGCAGATATAGAAAGATCGACAGAAACTGGCTAACATCCATTGCTGCAAAAACCAGTTGGCTAACACCATAAAATGTAGTGTGAAAAGAAAAGAAAGGGAAGAGGGGGCCAACAACTATGAGCGAGACTCGAAGGACACGAAATAGTAGACAATATACAGTACCATATGTGTCAAAACATGATAGGGCACTCTTGCTACATCATTGGACCATATAGGGTTTCTCTTTCACCTTCACTTTCCAATAATACAATGTAAATGAAGGAATCGTCGCACTCTGTATGAAAAAGACTATATATACAGTTAAACCTAACCCTATAATATATATATACACACACAAACACACATATATGACTGGCTTGTAGGGTTTTAGGCTTCTAACAAAATCACAGATGTACAAATCAAATTCATCTGTACAACCATTGGGTTGTCGATTAGGTTGATCCAAGTCCAACATGTGTAGTTACCTTTTGCTCCATGATTGGATTAGACATAAACTCTATTCTATATAAAAAGAATTTAACTTCGCTGCTTAAAGAATCAGCAGCCCCTCTTGCTGAGAGCCTATCACGGCAAGACACAAGTTCAAATTGTGATTAAAAAATCACAACTTGAACACATATTCAGCCGTGATTGGATCTCAGTAGGAAGGGTTGCTGATTCTTCAGCAACCAAGTCTTGTTCATATAAAAATTAGATGGCGCAATAGTCACACATGCATGCATTTCGGTGTGCTCCAGTCCACCTCTAATTACAAAATATTCTTACCAAATAACCTAGCTCTAGTTCACCCCTAGCCTGCTCTGTCTCTCACGAGAAATTTTTAATTGTGACGGAAATACAAGTGGTACATTATGTATTTTAATACAAGTGGTGAGAAATTTTATTTTTTAAGTTATTAACTTTTTAGCACATATATCCCATCATTTGTATAATGACATGTGGTGTACCATCTCGTGTACCAGTCACACTGAAAAATCTCTCGTCTCTAATCTAGATGGCTCAATCGACCCCAAATTTAGTTACCTAATTCGTGCCCGTAGCTACCTTATATAATTAGTGATTAGGGGATCGTTTGGAATGAGAAGAAGCATATAAGAGCATATCTAACTCATAGGTTTAAGCTTAGGGTAGAAGAAGATCGAGCCCTAAGTTGCAAAGAAAAACTTTCTTATGCACTCAACCAAGAACCAACCTAAGCTAGTTGGAGCCCAAGGCTAGTTGTGAGGCCAAATTAGCCCTAGGTCTTGCCCAAAACTTCTTAAGAGGGCAGTTTAGGACAATACTAGTAGCCAATGAAAACGAGTCACCTAACACTTTTTAGCCTCTAGCCTCTCTCACCGTTAGAACAAGGAAATTTGAAATGATGGATTTCATGAATGATGTCAGTTTGGGAGGCTGGATTTTATCTTTAGCCCATGACCCTTGCCCTTACCATTAGACATGCTCTATAAGTGGTGCTTCTCCATAAAATTACCCAAAGTGATTTTCCAAATGAAATTATGGCGAAACACCTCTAAAAGAGCATTAAGGGTGAAAATTGAGGTTAGGTTGGGAGAAAAAAGTTAATTAGTGGTCATGAGCTTGCACTGTGGTTGTGTGCTGTTGTAGTGTTAACATCAGATATGTAGATGATGTGTTGTTGGAGTAAATAAAATTTGGCTTTAATCTAGGCTTTGGAGCTACCATTCACTATTACACTTGTGCTCACAAGGGAACAAAATGGAACTTGTGGTCCTCACACACACATACTTCTCTTCCTTTTTCCACACCTTTGCTGTATGATCAATGTTTTCATTTTAGTCTACTTCTCCTTTGACTATTCCATCACTTCTCCTCTTATTTCTTTCCTCCTCTTTTCGTCTGAAAAATATGGATTCAGGCAGAGCTCATGGAAAGAGGACCATGTCGAAATACGAGGTGGAGGAGGAGGAGGAAGAGGAGGAGGAGGAAGAGGAAGAGGAGGAGGAGGAGGAAGAAGAAAGTAGGAGTAGGAGACCATCAATAGTGTATGGTGAGGATGAGGGGAGAGCAAGAGTGACGATGGTGAATAGTACTGCTGCTACTCCTACAGGGAGAAGATCTGGTGCAGGAGGGTCTACGGCAGGGCCATGTTGTCAGGTAGATAATTGCACTGCTGACTTGAGTGATTTAAAGCAATACTACCGCCGCCACAAGGTCTGTGATGTTCATGCCAAGGCTCCGTCGATAGTCGTGGGTGGATTCCGGCAGCGTTTTTGCCAGCAATGTAGCAGGTAACAATTTTAGAACCATCTTTTTCAACTACCATGGTTTTGTGAATTTCACTTCTTGCTATATGTTTTATCTTACATTGGTTAATGTCATCAAATTTTGCGTTTTAATTAGGTATTATTATCGGTAGTCTAAAAATGTCATCGTGCACTCTGTATATAAAAAATTTCTTATGTTTTTGAAAATTAGAGTACAAAAGGACCTTTTCGGATTTGCCAATAACAACTGTATTTCTTAAACATTTAGACAACCTTCAAATTCTTTTTCTCTCTTAAATTTCATCTATATGAGTTCTTCTCTCATGTGGATGCTTATTTATCAAGCCAAAAAATTAAAAAAAACTACCCTACAGAAAGCTCTTTTGCAGTGAAATGTAGGGTTTCATGATAAGTCTTCCGTTTTTCCAAACCCTAAAAGTCTTTTCAGAACAAAGGGTTCCCAAATAGCTTATAATTTGGTTAACCAAAAAGGTAAGAGTTGATGTGTAGTAGGTCACAGAATCAGTATGAATTAAACTTGTCAAATGGCGTTGAGGAGGGGGAACAGCAACAACCCCACAACTTCAATTTCATGCCATTTCTTATATATGGAGATAATCTAAAAGACTTTCTTAACTGTTGCCTAATTACTATTCATTTTGACATATAATTTCTGTTAATTTCATGAACCATTAAATTTATATATAGAACTGCATAACTTATATATATACACACATACATATTTTTCTGTAGTGCGTTTAACTGTAATTTTTTTAAAGCGAATATTTCATCGATATTATTGATATTGTTGATAGTTTACCTTTATAATTTATTTACGGACGATAAGATTGTCGATATGTCACTGATAAACTTCAATGCAATTTTAAAAAGGTGCATTAATTGCACCGTAAAAAGTACACTCATGACTCGAATAATGAATGAATGGTGGTGCATCGACAGGTTTCATAGCCTATCAGAGTTTGATGACAGTAAAAGGAGTTGTCGCAGGCGATTAGCTGGACACAATGAGCGGCGTCGGAAAACTTCATCGGAATACCATGGACATGGAGGCACGTCTAATTAAGTAATTAGATATATATAATCTTTTCACGTGGATGCCTGTTTCCACTAGCATATGATATGCTCTCTCTCTTCTGTCAACCCTCAGCCTTGATCATGCACCAGTGAACTCTCTCTCTCTCTCTCTCTCTCTCTCTCTCTCTCTCTCTCTCTCTCTCTCTCTTAGTTGTATGTGTTTGAGGAAGAATTGCTTTGCATTGATCTGTAACCAAACAAATATGCATAGCATGCTTAATGTTTGTTGTTCATTGCTTGGCGGTAATTTGAAACAAACCTACATTGTTTGATCTGTTCAGTTGCTGATGATGATTCTTGTTTTCTTCACATGCTTTTTAATATATCAGTATTTCAACTGTTCAACATGCATTATCATGATTTCTTTTTCCAAGCTCTCACTCTTAAGCTAGCGTTCATTTATATGTTATGGATGATGTTAAAGTAAAATGAACTATCACACACTGTTAAGTAATGTTACCAATTTAGTTAAATTATAACGTGTATATTATTTGTTGATGCTAGTATAGCCACAAATATGAACCCGTCATTCACTCATAATAGAACGCAAACCTGTAAATTTTGGGTGTGATGGGTCGGGAGGGTTATCGAATTTACTATTTGACATAGCAATGTTCGGACCTTCTTTCGCTCAATCCTTCAAAAAATTGTAAAAGCAAACACAGAAAAATAGCAACCAAAACAGAGGCAGACGAATTGTAGTACCAGAAAATGGATTCATTAAGGGTTCAGCAGCAATCTCTTGGATGCTTTGTTTCTATTTCATTTCAGTTGACAGAAACTACAATCAAATATGTGAAATCCGTCGATACAAACCTTTCCGCAATCAGTACAATTGGAAAGGATCCAACAAAACAATCTTACAACAATCACCAAACATTTTCTTGTAGAAAAATGTTAAGCACTCCTTAATTCAAGAAAAAGTGTACAGTACATCCTAGGAGTTCTTCCGGGTGAAAGAATTTTCTCTGGCTAAATGTGCTTCAGGAATTGCCAAATAGGTTAGACACATTTGGTTATAGTAGAGAAGAGAATCCTTAGTCGCGCTTGATGCCTAATAGTTTTATGGCCACCTCCCAGGTGACGATTGCGGCTGCATTAGCAGGAAAAGCCCGAACAATAGTAGGACCCAAGCCAATATAGCATCCTTTCAATCCAGCACTTCTGTAAATCTACAGAGGAGAAAAGAAAAGGCTCGTTGAGTCCATTTAGATATTGGGGGGTGGGGGGTGGGGGGTGGGGGGAAAGAGGGAGGTGTTCTTACCGAGCTCAGGATATGAAATGGATTTCTTGAAGAATTCTTATCTTGAGTCGTCTGAATTATGGTTTTTGCCACATCCAAGGGTAGAACAGCCAACCAAAACTGGAAGTAGGGAATGAAGAAAATGAGAATTTAAAATAGTGGAATTAAATGTGAACATGAGTACTAGAGAAGGACAAATTGTGAAGATACATACAGCTATACCACCAAGGCCTCCACTAGCAATCCCAACTCCAACGTCAATCAAGTTTCTGTGGTCGGGTGAAGCAGACCTCAGTTGCAAATGCATGTAATAGCGGACATACTCATAAACACTGAAAAAGACTGAATTCCCAATACCTTCTCTTAGCAATGTTGTAAAACCTCCTCGAAAAATTCCTCTGACCTAAAAAGCATTCCATCAGCTACAAAGATCATCAAAAAATTATGCTGGCCAGAAAGCACAGTATTTTCTCACCCCATCATTTTTCACAGTTGTAAGGGCACAATCAAGAGGACTGCCATATCTTCTGGACATTGGAACCACAGAGTCTGTGCCTTGAATTTGCATCCTACACTGGAAAAGCTGAGTGTAATAAGCATACTGCAAAAAGCAACTGTACAATATGAAAACCCTCCAATTCCGGTTACCTTCACAAGCTCCGACGGGCATAATATAAAACTGATGACTGCTCCACTATAAGCTGCAGACGGAATTATGACTTGGGGCTGTGGCCCTACACCTTGTGCACTTCCCTTCAAGTGTCATTAGGATTAATAAGAATGCCACATTAGAACCATATAACAGATACACAATATCTTTATAGAAATCATATTGATAAAGTCACTAAACTGGTTCATAGTCATGCATCACTGGTTCATAATCATGCATCTAACAGAAGCCATTATCCAGATCATTGCAAATAGCAACAAAGTTTGTCCACTTGGTTTCCGTTCAAACCTGCAGTGACTGTTTCATCTGGGAATACATGCCGAAAAGAAGTGAACTCTCAAAAGCCATTCCCACAAAAGATGATGTTGCCCCCCTGTAAAGTCCTTTAATCTGTCAAGGACCCAACATCAGTCAGCTCAACTGGAAAGGATAATGCGAAAGTTCAAATTCTATAACATCAGCACCCTTTCCAAAATAAAAAAAACAACGCTAGATCGTTGTGTTAGAGATAACTAACAAGAGAAAGTTCAGAATCATACCCCTTCAGTCCTTAGTACCCTTGCAGTACAATGCAAACTATTCCTGTACGTAATCCCTTGTGCTGAAGTGTTGTGTTTTTGCATCTTTACCTAATTCAATAAGTATTCCACGCATAAGAAATTCGATTTCAAGACGACCATAGCTGAAGGCACAATTTTACAAATGAAGAGAAATGATTCAATTTTCATCCATTCGAACAGTTCACAAAAGATAATCTTCAAGGTAAACAATATCCTAAAATCACCATCTACAGTGTGACAAGACGATGATTAATCGAAAGATTACAGCTTGGCCATGGAAAATTTAACAAAATATTAAGCTAACAAGAAAACAGGCCAACAGTGTAATATTATCTACCAAAAGGAAAATTAAGCTCTGTAAGTTGCTACTAAAACCAAGTTCAGTATATCATCAAAATTTTGTTTTTTCACTAATATCAAACCAATCCAACATTTTCAGTCAAAATTTGAATTACCCAGATTCCAACAATTAAACTTTGGCATTGTTCATCGATTTTACTTCCTAATTCTATCAAATTACAATTGAAATGAAATTAAAAGCAATGCCCATTAAAGTAAACCTCACCATCTTTAAACCCACTGAAAGTTAACAAAATCAAACAATGTGATTTTACCTTGACGGTGTCAAAGGGATGGCCGATTCCAACGGTGGCCACGCCCGCAATCAAGCCTGCCAAGTACTCCTTGTAACCGGAACTATCCGCCATCTCCCTCTCTCTCTCTCTGCGAATTGCCTTGTGTTATTTCTGGGATTTTATCATGGTGTCCTTGTCCGTACTACTCTTTGACTCTGGAGTTTCCGTGAAACAGCTAAGACCTAAGAGACGAGAGGTGAGTCTCTGGTTCAGTATTCATGACCGCCGCATACAGTCGTGCGCTTGGTTTGGTGAGTGCGATGTGACTTTCAGACCCACTGTTACAAAAGATAACATCTTTACCTATATTTGTTCTTGCCGTTTATCCTCTTGGCGATTCAAAAGTTGCATAAAATGTGCACAAATCAATCTACATAATTAACCGTGTCCTTAGTAATACGTTGAGTGATATTTTTTCATTTATAAATAAAAAAATTTATGTTTAAATTTCGTGAATAACAGACGTGTAACTTACTTATTCCTTCACATGTACATATATTCATCTATTTGAACTTCTTATCATGATTTCAAAAAGAAATTGTAGCAGCGGTCCTTCAACTTTAACTGAAATGGAGCTGTGATTATTTCAACTAAAAAATATGTGATCATTGTTCTTAACTCATCTAAACGTGTAACTATGATCATTTTCGTCAATTTCGTCAAAACTTTCGTTAAAAAGAGTTATGTGTCACGCATGTAAAGCTAAATTAAGAGACAAATATGAAAAATCAAAACAAAAAAATTATAACAATGGTCCCTCAACTTTAACTCAATTAGAGCAATGATCCTTAACTTTAATCTAATTGGAGAAATGGTCACTCAACTTTAACCTAATTGTAGGAATGGTCCTTCCACCATAACTATTTTGATGGAGTTAACAAAAACGACCAAAGCTGCACGGTTTGATGAGTTAAGGAACTAATGGTCACGAATTTTTAGTTGAGAACTAACGCTCTAATTGGTTTAAAGTTAAAAGATCATTGCTACAGTTTTTTCATATTTGAATTTGGAAAGAATATTGAATTTAACATTTCACATTTAAAATTATAAGTAAACTGGTAAAAACATATACTACATTATACTCGCAAATAAATTTAAAAAATTATGAACTTAAAAGTAGCTGGAACTTTAGACATCATCCTTCCTTCCATGAAGCATATTGTTCCATACAGGGGCGGATCTATTAAGGGACCAGGGTGGTCCCGGGACCATCCGAAGCTCGAAAAAATGGCTGTGAGGATCTTCAAGGACCACCCAAGTCTGGGCAGTGATGGAGAAGAACAACAATCATGGGTGCTGCACGCTGTGCATTTCAGGAGGAGGAAGAAGAAAGCCAAATTTTTTTTTCAAAATGACTTGGCCAAAATGACGTCATTTTAAGCCAAGTCATTAAAAAATTTTAAAACCTCACTCACGAGTCACGTGAGAACCCTCACATGATAGAGCAATTAGCTCATTCAGCAATCAGAACCTTCACTTTACCAATAATACCTAATCGTCTGCCACTCGGCCCGCTTCTGTTCCTTACGGCATCTATCAACTATCTACTACACTCTAGTTTCTGTTCACCGTTGCATCGACGGGCGGGGCAACGAGTCGACGACATCTTTAGTGAAAATCTGTAACCCTTCTGCATTTTTTTCTTTGTATAAAGCTCTGGTTTGGAGGCTAGCCGCTGGTCTTCTTCTTGGTCAAAGAGGTTTGTAGTTTGTACTCTCTTTGACTCTGTCCATTAAATAATTTTGCCATCCTGTTGTGATGATGCATCTACTGATGCTGCATATAGAGTCTACTACCAAAGTGACCCCTAGGGTAAATTTCCAGGGTAAGGCTCATTGTAATCTTTAGGGTAAGGGTATGTAAATCACCTTTCTCTTGATTTAAGGGAAGAGACTGATTGGGGTAATGTCTTGCACGCCTTCTTCTTTCTTCTCGTCTTGTTTTTTTTTTTTTTTTTTTTGAGCTTTTATATTGGGACCACCCTAAGTTAAAATCCTAGATCCGCCACTGGTTCCATAATCCACAATAAATGAATTTTCTACTCCAACAAACGTGTAATACCCTGAAAATTTTAAATATATGAAATAGTTATTCATAATTATGAATATGTGGGGAAAATCGAAAATAAATCGATTTATGATTATGGAAATAGAATTGGGAAATTTTAAAGTTTTGTTTCCGAAAATTATTATAAGTTACGTAAAGTGTTATCGAGATTTTATGTTATTCATTGAGAAATTATATTAATTTATTTGAATCTAGTTTTAAATTAAACTAGTTAAGAAGTTTGAAGTTGGAAATTAATTATTTAAAATCCGTCGACCTTTTTAGGTCACAATTTATATTTGAGAATAGAGCTCGACCTCACGAACACGTGGGCTCAAACTGTTCATGAAACGGAGTTATAACGAAAGAGTTATTAACGTTTAAAGTTAGGGACAAAATCGTAAATTGGTCATTAATTTGGAAGGCTCTAGATTTCTGGAGAAATCTGATCAGCCACGTGGACGTCTGGGATTTAAAGGAGAGGAGGAATAAGGAGGGAAGGGGACCGATGAGGGAGAAGACCGGGAGGGAAAGGAAAGAAAGGGAGAAAGATGGGGAAATCGGGTTTTCCCCAACCCGTGACCCGATCCGGCGTAATCTTCCAACTCCGGTCACCGTTGATGACAAGGTTGGTGTCAAAATGATCCTTACCTCGAGAACCATCGATCTCACTTCCATTTTCATTCGAAAATGTAGGAAAATTGGGTGGATTGTGGGTGAAAACCGTACGAAGGGGTGCATGGGTTGGGCTTCAATTCGCCACAATTTAAAACTAACGCCTCCCATTTCCACCACCAAAACACTCTCCCTAAACCCAGGAACAAAGCCCATGATTTGGTTAGGGCGTCGGAGTTGTTTTGGAGCCGAATCAAGAACACTAAAAAATAAGGGTTCCGACAGTTCGTGGGCAATTGAGGTGTTTCCTGACTAAATTGGCTTTGGCCACAGATATGAAAGTTGTTCTACTCATTAAGATCTACTTAACTGTAAAATTTGGAAATTTTTGGAAAAAGTTGATTTTTCCGGCGAGTTGGGGCGGCCGACCGCCACCCGTGGCGGCGCGTGTGGCGGCACCTGGCCAGTGGGACGACTCTGCCATTTTTTATGCTAATTTTGATGTTTTGAATCCATAATTTATGTTCACATGGTGTGATGAAAATGTTTGGACTGAATTTGTGATTGTTGATCACTAAGATGTTAAAGTTAATGGATTGGGAATTGTATGTGAACTACGAGAGGCTGGATCTCGCTCAAGGGTACGTAGGCAGCCTAACAGTGTTAGATGCAGTCTTAAATAATCGAGAATTTTATTTTAGTTGAGAATTATTCTTAGATTGTAAATTTATTTAAGTGCAGTAAAGGTGGTAAATTAATAAATAAATTGTATTATGCTTTGTTAAGAGAATTAAGGTTATAGAACGTGTGGAATTAAAGAACTTAATTAAAGTGTTGTGAAGATTGGCAGCTAAATAAACGAGAGTTTAAATTTTTGGGCCTATTACCAATAATTATTGCCGAAAATAAATATTTTCGGGGCAGGGTGTTACAAAACGACCTCAATTCCTTAATATTCTGCCAGGAACACTTGTAGACAGTAGCCTCGTAAATCAAAGATGGGTTGCCTGCAGGCAATGACTCGTTCACCGCCCTGATCAAAAGCTTATGATTATGTCCTGCTACGACCGGCAACTCGGCTTCAACCATATGTTGGAAAACCAAGCGACTATTTTTGGGAACTGACCGCCATGATGGCGATTGGTTTTTGTTGTACTCGAAGATGGAGAACTTCGTCAGCTGTGTCCATTTGGGGTGCCTGACGTCAACGGGATAAAAACAACCGCACCAACGTGGTACCGATACGGCAGAGGGAAATAAACTAGATGCGACGACAGAGGGAAGGAAAATGGATGCGGTGGCAGAGGCAAAGAAGAGGACGAGGCACATATTGGTGATCAAGTGATGAGGATGACGAGGATGCATGTTTCACAAGTTTCTTAATCGACTGCCCTTCTTTCGTGTAATAAGGTCATCTCTAACCAATCTTGCCAAGGGGTCATAGGGCTAAAAATAGTTTTGAATGACATGAAAACAGTTTCTAACTGAAGGCCCCATCAGGCCCAAACCCCCAAATCACACCAGCGGGCTAGCCATTTCCAGCCAGCCGTCTAGCGCCATAATGGCAAGCTTGACATTTTACCAGCCCTCCATCGCCAGAATGTCAAGCTTGACATTTTACCAGCCTCCACCTCTAAAATGTCAAGCTTGACATTTTATCGTTGGAATTTGAATTTTTTTTTTGGACGAATTTAAAAAAAAAAAGATTTATTTTTTCCTATAAATACCTATATCATTCTTACAACATTGAAAGCTGAAAATAAGAAGTGTCATTTAGATAAAAATCTCATCTAAAATTTGCACAACCAATTACATCTCGACACGTGGCACTCGAAATCCTATCTGAAAAATTATTAAGATTACATAAATATAAGAAATCTGGAGAGTTACTCACTATATTGATACGTGTCGCTCGAAATCCTATCCGAAAAACTATTGAGATTGCATAAAGATAAGAAATCTGGAGAGTTACTCATGTTAGCAACACATGTCACTCGAAATCATATCCAAAAAATTATTGAGGTTATATAAAGATAAGAAATTCGAATGCTTATTCATTTAGCAACATGTAACACTCAAAATATGTCTAAAAACCTTAGTTTAATTTAATTAACCATATTAATTTAATTAAAATAATAAATTATGTTTGGCCTATGGGCATGGCCCTTTGGCCCCCTCGATTGGAGATTTTTTTTGTCAAATGGCTATATTTGGCCTATGGCCCTTTGACCCCCTCAGTTAGAGATAATATAAAATATGACATATCACTGTTCATTAAAATATAATTTATTGCAGCGCTATAGGGCTAAAGGGAGCCATTTGGCCATCTCTCAGTTGAAGATGACCTAATATAATGGATTTATATAGAAGACTTAACCCTAACCCTAATTGTATTTTTTTTTCCTAACCCTAATTGTATCTGGTAGAATACAATCTTATTCAACAACGGAGATTTTTTTTTAATTATTATTATTATTATTATGAAATTGGGGGATGAGAGTTTGAAACTATTACAATAATTTAGACAATGAGGAGTTTTAAACTCAAGACGTATAGGTAGAAACCCAACACTCTATCCACTAGAATATTAAACGGACCACATGCAACAACGGAGATCTCACCTGCGAGAGTGGGGCGAATCCAATAAACTAACGTGGGTGTATTATTTTGAGGGATTTAATTCCTTTAATAAATTTAGGGGTATCCCATTAAGATTTAAAGTGATTATCTAAAATTCAAAATGTATCTAATCAGGATTTTAAGAAATATTTAGATATCCGGATGTATTGAATTAGGATTTTAAAGAATTTTATAACATTTTAGATGTATTCAATTAGGAATTTGTTTTATAGAATTTTAAAAATGTGAGCATTTGAAAAGATTTCTTAGTGTATTTTAAGTATTCCAAATCTCACCTCTCCCCTTGAGATTTCGATACACATTCGCATTTACACCCAAAGCTAAAGTCATGAATTCAACAACCTCCCCAAATGGGTTTTGCAAGTGAAAGAGAAGAATTTATTAACCCGTTGCACGTGACATACTGGACCCAAATGTGTTCCTTTCGACAATATCGAACTCAAAACAGGGTACAACAACAACAAAGTCTGATCCGACTCAAAATAAGGTACAAGTACAATTAAATCGTATGGCTTCACTGCAAGTTGCAACAAATTCATATTGCGCATATGACATACCACATTACAGTCGATATAAGACTGTTGTTCGGAACAGAGAACATTATTTGGCATTGCACAATGCTTTTCCTACAAAGTTCAAAAAAATCAATCCCTAACTGAAAACACTTCTGCCAACCTTAAAGTTATTCCCCTATCTGTGAAGTCAGTGAAGCACAGCAAACAGTACGAGAGGTACCAAAACCTGATCTCGGTTTTCAACAGATGACGCCCTTCAGTTCGGTATGAGAACAATGCAGGATACTCGGCACGTCATAACTTGCTAGGAACAAGGTTGTTAGGAAGTCTTCTTTCCTTGCCAAGTTGGTTTGGGTTTTCAAACACATCTTTTCTTTCGGCGACAAATCTTGCAAAACGAGAGCCTTTTGCTTCTTTGTTGTTATCTTGTAGTAATGACTCTGGAATATGAGGCGGCAAAGGAGGGGGCTTGGGAGACAGAGGTGGCATCAACGCCCATACGGAAGAAAGATATTCGTTTGGTTGGTCAAGAACTTGGAGAAGTGACAGATCCTGCATGTCTGTTGGAAGAAAAATTACAGTTGTCAGATCTCTCAGAATTGCTGACCTTCGGCAGCCAAACAAAATAGTCAAGTTCCACCACACATCTTATACAGTATGCCGCCAACAATAAAACAAATTCAAGCATATAAAATGAATTTAAACGACCAGAACGTGTGAAATAAAACGTTGATAATATGTGTGACTAATTAACCTTTTGAGAACTTGAAGATTGGCAGGAGAGCAGCACATGGAATGCTGAAGTTCAGATGTGGTATAATTGTTCCTCCACCATGCCTTGCATTACTGTTTCAAGAATAAATCTCATTAAATACAGAAGATCTATCTGCAACAAGCGAGGGACTAATATATATATAATGAACATATCTAAGATCTGAATTGATGATGATGGCACCGAAAGCAGCTTCAATAACAACGTAGATACACAGAATGATATGATTTCTGCCAAATGATCCTTATTATAGTGTTTGATCAGATTTAATAGCATCAGAGGCAACACCGTGGTAGAAATTACAAACTTCAGCGTCTTCAGAACAAGGCAACATCAGATTTCATACCATTGTTTGTGCAGATCTGTAATGTTGATTTAGTTAACCAATTACACAGCTTCTTCGATGTGATTCTTATTAAACATGGGTGTCCACAGAGAAAAAATATTAAAGACACAATCACCATACAACAATTTAGTTCTTCATACCTTGTAACAAGTCCAATCATATGACCCTCTGAATTAACGACAGCGCCACCACTACCACCAGGATGGACAGCAGCTGTTGTTTCAAGCATTGCAGGAAGATCTCCTTGAGTACTTCGGTTCGTTTGATATGAGTGCGGAAACTTTGACTTTAAAACTTTTGCGACAACACCAGAACAAATTGATGGGGAGAACCCTAATGTGATTAAACTTGATCAGGATTCAGAACATGAAGCATAAGAGGACTTTTTAAATCAAGCAAAGAAACAAGCCAACTATTGGTGGGAAATGAAAATTGCACAACAGAGGTAAGGACATATGTACTGTCCCTCCCAACTGTAGCACTAAGACTGAACATCCATTTTTCAAACCTATACGCATCGGTAATGCAACAAGATTACACGAAGAAAACTTCAAGCTTAGGATCTGCATAAATTGTATCTATGCACAAAGTTCTTTTTCAAGTTCAACATTGTCATGCTATTTGTTAAATCACTTATGTACAGTAAATCTAGACTAAGATTGTACAAAGGGGTGTGCTATCCACACACCCCCTTTTACTTCTCACACGCCCCTTGTTAATTACTGTCCTTCGATCTTCTCCAATTCATCCCATCTGACAGCCAAAAATTAAAAAGGTGTGTGAGACGTAAAAAGGGGTGTGTGGATATCACACCCACCCCTTGTACAAAAGGCCAAAAGAAATGACATGTAGACACAATCAAACTATTCATTTCCAAGGGGCACCCAAATTCAAGAAACAGAAACAAGTAGATCGAAAAAAAGATATAAGCAAGGTCCATACCGCATCTTGGTCCTAATAGTCCATGTCCAATAACATATGCCTTTGATCCTACAGATGGTGACATAAAATCCATGACAATTGGAGAAAGCTGATCAGTGATGTACTTGAGTTGCAACAAGGCAACATCCACGGGTCCCTTGCAAACATACACTACTTTAGCATCACACCAAATCCAAGGGTCTCTATGATCTAGGCGTACACGTATCCTTCTCTGACCTCTGTAAGAACTCAATACATATCCTCCATGTTCATCGCCAACTGAGGGATCTGCATTACTGTGAACCATTGGGGGACAACCTTCACTCTTTTGCTTGCCATATAGTCCACTATGCCTAGGAGATAATGCCTCAGAAATGGATCCATGCCTTCCATCACTTGCAGTTCTTTTACCAAATCTCCATGGTTCTAACAGGTGAGCATTTGTGAGTATGAGACCTTGCTTGTTTAGAAAGACACCTGATGCCCATGCTCCATCATCAATGTTTATAAGACAAACAGAACCCATTGCCTTCTCAACTGGTGACGGGGAGGAGCAACTAGAATAAATGCATTCCTGAATATGTGTTATGGCTCCATTTGAACCGTGGCTCTCAGCTAAAATTGGCTTCCCTACATCATCTGAGGTTCCCTTGTCAACAGAAATCCCTTTTTCTACATAATGGGGCTCCTTCCGCAGCAAGTCACTGCAAGCAGTTGCAATGGCTTCCCATGAAATCACCAGCTGTTATCCAAGACTAGAGTTTTGGATGACATGTTAACTAAAAGAAATTTCAGAACAGTCACACAAGCAAATGTTCTCAAGTTACCTGAATCTCAGCCCCACTAGTCTTCTGCCTCAACGGTCTAATCAACATACCAATAAGTTGTGCCTGCTCACTCAAAACTGGACCACCTTCCACTCCTGATGGATTTAGAAGTAAGACGTAATCAGAGACCAATGGCATGAAAGTATCAATGGACATTATTACAGGTAATGCTCGCACCAGGAAGACAGCGTATGTCTGCCATCAGCAATGAACTAGAAGATGAATTAGGAGGATAACAGTTGGCAATGGATCCCACTGATATACTGAAATATGAGCCAAAGAATTAGATCAAGAACCAGTAGGATTAAACAATTAGACTTCACACAATAACCAGAGAGAGCGCATAACATCAATCAAACAGTAACAGAAACATAACATATGTCTAATTTGCATGGGGAAAAGACAAGCTACCTGTTAAAGAAGTGCAAAGTTGACAAGATACCAAAAGGAGAACCCACAGCCACAAGAAAGTCCCCCCTTTGATTGGAGGGTGATATGGTTATATTTGGCACGTCCTGACCAAAAACAATGTATTATCACTGTCTGAAAACAAAACATACTAGAGACTCATGTTCAGTATCTCATGATATTTATCACCAAAACTATAGCTAAAAGGAAAGATAAGAGCGTAAATTTACCTTGGGAATTAGGGATACTCCAAGAATGGCGATTCTTGTATTTGACTTGCCTGTGAGAGTTAAATTCCCCAATTCTCTGACTCCAAAGTCCACCTGGTCATCCATGACAGTGCATGTATTGTCACAGTCGTGATTAATTAAAAAAATATTGTTTTACATTACATGAAAACATTAAAGAGATATCTTTATCTTGTTAGCTTCTGCAGCTTTCTCCCAACCAACCAGAAAAGGAAGAGTTGCTCAGTTCATCAGTGACCTTTGTTATGGATTTCTCAATTAATTGCTTTCCACGTCACATGACACAATTCTCTCTACAAGAGATCTGCACATGATGATAATATTTGCATCAATTCCCAAAACAGAAAGACCTCATACCTGGGCCTGAGGAGCATTACTATGTGAGGCTAAAGACCAACCGACCTCCCATCCATGATCGGGGGAGCTTAAAGAAGCTTCAATAAGTGATTGGATTGCAGCAGCAGATGCAGGAACGTCAATCTACAAGGTGCATTAGTTTGATCAACATCAGAAGCCATGTGCAGTGTAGGATTTATGAAAATATGAGAAACAAAAGACATATAATGAACCCTAGCTATAAAGTTGACTTTTCGATTTCAGTCGTGTGTCCTTCCATATAATAATTAGCTATTTGCATGTATTTTTAAGAACATGAGTAAGGTTAATTTTATTTTTCTAATACGAATAATAGTTTCATTTCCCCTTAAAAGATGACCGCATATTGATCATGAATATGCTCACAAATTTTTTTTTTCCAGAAATCAACCAACAACGCTATAATTGCATCAAGGATTGTCAACTAGGCACAAAAGAAATAAATGGTTGAAATCTTTCTGACAGTTACGATGGAGCTTCTATAGAATGTCGTTACAAGCACTTTCTACATCAACTGTACACTCAAACGGTTCCTAATGTATAGTGATAGTCAATCAAACAACCGGGTAAGCAAATTCCTACCAGTGTTAAAAGCTGTGCTGCAAACCAGCAGGGATGTGCTTTATCCGAATCCCGAGATTCTTTCTCCAACCTCATTTCATCCTGTCAACAAAAACACCCTCAAATAGTTAAACACTTATTATATCTAACCAAGAATATGAAAGAATTGAAATCAAAATGTTGGGGTTTTGCTATATTGCTATACCTCTACCATAATATCAATCTGAACCCCAGGAATCAACTGATGCCTGCCCTGCAAGGCACCGAAAAAAGCATCAGAAAACGCATAAATTATCAACCCAAATAGCAAATTGAAGCAATTATATAAATCCTAGCATCAGAATTTCAACCTGGGCAAGGCCCTTTCTGTGCTCCAAAGAGAGAAAAGGCTCAACAATGGAAGCAACAGTCACCACGACAACAGGAGACCGTTGGCTGCCGCCCCCACCGCCTCCACCGTCTCCACCGCCGCCAAAAAGTTGCTTAGCAACACCAGAGTCGTAAAGGGAGTCCGGCAATAACATTCCCGACGCCGAAATGGTCGTCGTCCCAGAGCTACACATGCCCAAAATCCAAATTAAATTCAACAAAAACAATAAAAGTCGTACCCAGTGCACAAGGCTCCCGCTTTACGCAGGGTCTGGGAGAGGTGAATGTCGGCTAGCCTTACCCCCATTTATGGAGAGGCTGCTCCCAAGTCTCGAACCCGAGACCTACCGCTCATGGACAAAGGCACTTACCATCGCACCAAGTGCGACCTCTTAAATTCAACAAAAACAATGATAAAGAAAAAAAAAAAAAGGAAATTGGAAAAATTACGAACTTACTGGTAATGGTGGAAAGCGTGGTTTCGCATTTTGAGGCCCTTTGGATCCTGCGTGGGAAAAGGGTAGCTTAATCAGTGAGCAGCTCGGATGAAAGTTTGAAACTTTCAGAGACGATTGTAAAGAGGGGACTTACAGGGCCTTTGACTCTGACCATGACGGCGAAATTGCGCGCGAAATCTACGATTTCCGGCAGACCCATCGGAAGGAGACGGCTGTGGTCTTGGTCTGAGTGCCCGATTTGCAGGGAGGGACGTTTGTCCGAAGAGGGTCAGAAGTCAGGGACTCAGAACAGAGTCGCGTACTTGAGATATATGTATGGCTTTTGATGTATCAGAAAAAATAAAATAAAATTGTACTTGCCCACCAAATTGCATTTTATAATTGGGAGTTTTAATTAAATATTTTCGATATTATTTACTTTTAATGAAAAATTAAATTTTTATATTTTTCTGTATTATTTATTATATTTTTATTTATTATTTTTTAATAAAACTAAAAAAAATTGAAATAATACTTGTGTAATCAAATTAATTTTTTTAAAGTCAATTTACTGTCAATTTTTGTGGTAATTTGGTCATTCCCCATACACTGCCTTGTCGTACTTTTCGTAAGTTTAATATGATTTATTGAATCTGACCAAATTACCCTCGTTCGGTGTGGAATCTGGGCGAAATATAGAGAACATAAAAAGTTGGAAGATTAAAATAATTAGTTGGGTCCTTAATTTTCTAACCAAAAATTAAAAAAATAAATAAATTAAAGGGGAAGTTAGAAGTCGAGTATCGTTTATTTCAATTTGTAAGTGAGAAGTCTCTTTTGAGTGGTTGATGACCTAGTGATTAAAGTTTATTTATTTAATTCATTGTGTCTTGATTTTAAACTTTTTTTTATATAAATTTATGTAGAATATCATTTGTAATATACAAATAAATAAGTTTAAAGTCTTGTATTCAAATTACATGGACGAATAATTCAATACTTAGCTACTATTAGTATTATTGGCTGGTTATGTGACTTATCCATATCATGCCACTATAGTATAATATCTTTGTATGAAAAGAAGTGATCTTTTGGTATGGTGGCATATAATTTTTAATCTGTTAAATACATTTTGAATATATTAGGCTATAGGTTATTTATTTTATTATTTTAAAGAAGCGATACTCTAAATTATTTTAATACGTAAAAGTAGAGATTTAGACTGTTATACATAAAATGTTTGGATTAAAACTATTCTAAGAAGATGAATGCTAAGAGGAATCTTTTAAAAGTTATACTCTCTTTGTTATCTCTGTCACCACATAGTTAACATCAATTTTTATGTCAACATTATAAAATATTGTGTCGAAAACATAAGATAGCAGAAAATCTCTGAAGAGTCCCTCTTTCGAGAAACTCATTCATCCCAAATGAATTAATGAAAGTTTGTGTTGTTAACATAAATTAAATACTTTCTACAAAACAAATTAAGTGAATCCAATCATTTATATCAACTTTTTAATGAGTGGCCCATACTAGCATTACTCATTCCTTAAGAATTTGGAAGAGCTTTGTTTTAAAAAAAAAAAAAATTGAATTTGGAAAAGCCTTGAAGGAAATGTCAATATAGAAAGCTTGCTAATACAACAACCCCACCTTTTGAGATTTAACAAATTATTTGGCAAAGTGTGAAGTTTGTTTTCTTCGAAGATCATGCAAGGCTTACTATATTTGGTTATTTGACACTTTAAAAAAATATACAATTTGGATAATGTTATTCACACACTTATTTTTACTTTCCACACATAATTTGTTAATTTCTATAATTTGATATTCTTCAATTCATTCATTATGATCTGATAGCCGAAAATTAAAAAGAATGTGTGAGAGGTAAAAAGAGATGTGTGGACAATACCACCCTATAAATAATGCTAGCGAAGCAATTTTAGCAGGGTGCTTTTATGCCTATTAATATTGTAACCTAGATTGTTGGAGTTGGTATTTATACTCACCTTTGCTAGTACTAGATCATCCATACAAGTTTAGAATCTTTAGTTTTATGGAATTGTTTCTAAATTTCCAATTATTACACAATAGAGATGCCATCACACTAGTATATGCCAAGAAAATAGTTTGATATTATGCATCTTTTAATGATTGTTTAGGAGAGTATTGTCACTCTCAGTTGAAAAAAGCATATATAGATGTCAACACATGTACCAATAATCCATATTTTACTTATTTAGATAATTCACAGTTCATTCTGTAAAAAAATGAGTAATTCTACCAATAACGTTTCAATGATTAGCAACGATAAATTCGTCATCTTTCAATGGATGTTAGGTGCATTATGTTGACACATTTCTAGCTATGCTTTCACTGAGCTTGAATCAATAAACTAAACTCTAACGTAGCAAGTTTTTGTGAATCCAAATTTAAAAGGGCGTTTTAACGAAAAATCCGCAGTAGTGTTCACTTTAACGAAAAACCACATTTTTATACTAAAAAGTCAAACCTGGTACTATTTATTTTACCCTTTATTTTGTCCTTATCATTAAAACTCAAAATTTTCAAGCATTTTTTCATTAATTTTCCTAATTTAAAACTTAGATATTTTCAATCAAGTATTTAGCAAAAAAATTCAAAACCAAAACAAATATGTATAACACCATGGGACCCAAATCTAACACATTGATTGTGGACTTATAATTGATATAGGGATAGTTTAGTAAGAAAAAATATTAAACAATAACAATAACAATTCTTTTTAAAATGTAAAAGGAATAAAGAACAAAAAGGGCGTCCTGCAAGTCAATGGCAATGGAGAGAAATTTAAAGTAACAAGAAAATTCAGGTGCATTTTCGTTACAACTTACAACTAATAAATTTACATTCGTTCATTTTATAGGAAGTCCGGTAATAATGATTGTATTGTTAAATAACGTAAATTTTATGCAAAATTTAATTGTTGTAATGATCTATTATATCTTTATATACAAAATTTAACCGTTAAATTTTCAAATCATTAAGTAGTGCATACAATCAAAGAAAACTAATCTACAACGAGTTTTTATTTTTATTTTTCACTACAAATCCAGAAATGGGGGTAAGGTGCGATGGCAAGTGCCTTCGTCCATGAGCGGTAGGTCTCGGGTTCGAGACTTGGGAGCAGCCTCTCCATAAATGGGGGTAAGGCTAACCGACATTCACCTCTCCCAGACCCTGCGTAAAGCGGGAGCCTTGTGCACTAGGTACGACATTTTTTACTACAAATCCAGAAATTGCTAGCAACTCAACGTAAACCCAAAAAATAAAAAATAAAAAACAAAAACAGAAAAGTAAAGCAAAAATGGAAGATATATTTACCATATTACCCCTGTATGTCGTGTTGACTGAATACCCAAGCTTGAATTGTCTCCTTTTTATTTTATTTTTTTATAAATAGAAGAATTTTCGGTAAGACAACGAGCCTGTGAGAACCTCTACCCCTCCGCCTCTCTCTCTCTCTCTCTCTCTCTCTCTCTCTCTGGTCAGCCACACTCCACCACCACCACCACCCACCACCCACCACCGCCACCTTCATCCTTCTCTCTCTCCTCTCTCCGAGACCACCACAATCAGCTCACAATTTCACTCTCACACACAACCGTTTCGTTCCTTGCTAAATTTCCGCCGCAAACCAGAGCAATGCCGGCACAGAAGCGCACCCACGAGGCCATGGAAGATGATCCTCCGCAGAACTACCGAGAAAACAGCCACGAAACGCCGCAAGACGAAGAGGGTACGTCTTATTTCTTCCAACTCCAGATTCGTCCAACCCACCGCTTACAAACACCGTACACGCACGTTTCTTCTTCCCCGTTACATGGTTTTTGGATTTTTGCTTCTCTGATTCTCTGTGCCGTTGCTTCATCTGTTCTTTCTCCTCCCTTTTGCTCCTCAGAGTCCGATCGAAGCCCGTTACAGAGCGCCGAAGAGAAAGACGAGTGAGCCTCTCTTTTTTCTTCATTGCTTTTCTCGTTCTTCTATTTATGGTGGTCGTTTCCGTTGATTGTGTAAGTGTTTGATGTTTGAATGCTGTGTGTGATTTGGGATCTGCATGCTTTTCTTCGTGCTGGGTTTTGTTTTCTTTTGTTTGTATCAATCGAGCTGTTGCTGGGTTTGAGCTGGGTGGATTGACGTGTGTATGTGACTGTGAAAGCAATGACTTTTGGGTTGATGTGGGTTTTCTCTTCTGTTTTTCTGGGATGGATTGTTGAGTTTGGGTTGGGAAGAAGGTTGGTGGAGTTGGGTTTTGGATCTTTTGAATTCGAGCTTCAAGTTCCATCGTGCATGGGCGGTTCAAGCATGTTGCCCAATCTGGTTTGCTCATTAGCTGCAGATTCTGATCCGAATTTTCACTTCGCTTCATGTCTTTTGTTTCGATGATTGTTGGGTCATTTCGAGCAGAAATCCTCACTCTCTCAGTCTTGCCCGATAGTGTCTTGGTTTTGTTGGCGCTTGGCTGAAGGAACAAACAATCTGCTTACTATACCGGGTTCTCATTGTTCTGCTAAACTTCCACAGAAAAGTGTTTTACTTACAGAATATTTACCACCAAGCTTGCTAGTTTTTACTCGTTCGATATAATTGTTGCCATGTTTATAAAAGAAAGCAACTAACGTTCTTATTTTCCTTTTTGGGTATGGTAAACAATGGCGACAATAACGTGAATATGCACGCTGAATTGGGCATTTGTATGCTTGCAAAATGCAACCCCACAACATGCAGCAGTCTATGTTTTAGTTTCGATATGCATGTGTGTTGTCCAGGCTGGTAAAATGATATGAAAAGTTTCATGTAACGAGGGATTTATGCTTGAGGATGAAGTCAATATTTTGAAAAGATCAGTGATTTATTTTATCTGATCTTTCCGCAGAAGCTCTGTACTTTCATATTTTTTTTCTCTTTTGTGCCAGCCTCTGTATTTCCCTCCAAGAAATTGAAGAACGGAACACTTGGCGCAAAACCAATCAAAGCGTGCAAAAAATTAAACTTGCACATAGGGCAACCTACATATTATACATTACATCTGCTCTATGATAATATTTTCTTTTTGTTGGTAATGTATACAGATTTGTCATAGTGAAATTGGCGGAAATTCGGAAAGAAGTCCAGTGCCCTATCTGTTTAGGTATGTCTTTGGGATACTAAATTTTGGATTATAACTGAATCAATATGGCAAGTAAGGCATTTTGATCTCTTCTGGTTCTATTTTTTAAGAGATATTATTGTTGGGTACCAGCTTAGACCTAGTTTGGGAGTGAGGTGCTTAAAAAAAAAGCACCTATGAAAAAAAGATGTGAGGGTTTTAGGTGTTTGGTAAACTGAAAAAAAAGGGCTTATTTTGAAAGCTGCTGTGAGAATAAGCTGAAATTAAAGGAAAAAGCTGAAGCTGCTATTTGCAGCTTTGGAAAACTGGCTTTTTTTCAAAGCACATGGAGCTACAGTGCCCCTTTAATGAAAAGACCCACTATCAGACTGCTTTTTTTTCCAAAAGCACTTTTACAAAAAAGTTTACCAAACGCTCTGCTGCTTTATTTCACAGCCGCTTATTCTCACAGCAGCTTTTTTTCAAAGCACAGCAATACCAAACCAGCAAAGCTCATTATCTATTATCAAAGGGAAGTTGATAGTTCAGTTCTAGAACATCATAGTGGGTTTGCATGCTGTTATGTTGCAGCATTGATATTAGATTATCTTGAAATGCCACTGTCTTAAAACTTTTCTTGTAAACAAGTCAGAAATATTGGTTTTGTTAACTTGTCAGAAACCATATATTGTATGTACCACTTTGTCATGGCCGAAACATCAGCTACCTAAAAGCAGCCTTATTGATGTGCTAAAACCATTCAGATGGTCTTGATCTATGTCAATTGTGCAGGCTGAAATTAATGTACAAATATTGAGAGTTTTCACATCCAAGAGTTCTTCATTCATATTAGATTTTTTCTAAAAACTGAGACAATGAATCAGACTATATAAAGTAAAGTACTCATTGGTCCCTTTTACACTCGTACATTGTATGAGATCTCACCAATGTTGTGGGTGCGGGCTAGTCCTTTTAAGCGTTTAACTCATAACCAGGACCATAGCCACATACTTTCCTTTTCATTTGCATGATATAAGCATCAGCTCTTGTGCTCTTTGGTATCCATAGGGATCATTCGGAAAACAAGGACAGTGATGGAATGCCTGCATCGCTTCTGCAGGGAATGCATTGACAAGTCCATGCGCCTGGGGTATGCTTTCTTGTTATACAAATTTTGTTTGATGATGTCACAAAGTACTAGATAGTTTGAACTCATGGCCTGATTTCTCAATCTAATATTTAGACTGGTAACTGGCTTTCGCTGCAGGAACAATGAATGCCCTGCATGCCGCACCCATTGTGCTAGTCGTCGCTCTTTGAGAGATGACCCAAACTACGATGCCTTAATTGCAGCTATATATCCAGATATTGACAAGTATGAGGAAGAGGTATTATGATGCTGATCATCTCATACTGTGAATTTTTTTTTTTTTGTAAGTTACATTTTAATTGAGAGCACTGATATTTGATTATCTCCTCTAGGAATTGGCCTTTCATGAAGAGGAGAAGGCTCGCAATAAGCAGGTGAAAATTTCAGTTTTCAAGTTTCTGTTGGGGTTAATATGTATATATTTTAATTGGAAGTCAACCCCAAATACAGAAAAATAACAAACTACGAATTATTATAGTTTTCTCGTGCAATTGATGAGTTCTCTGATTTTGTAAAACCCTGGAACAGTAATTCATTGGAACTTTGGTTAAGACTTGATTATCTACTTGTATGTGGGTCTTATCTGTGTCCTATTACCGAAAATAATGCAATTTCCACATAACCTTTGATGTGGTTTTAATAAGGTATTACACTAGAATCATCGTGTTTCATCATTTAGGTGTTACATGTCACCACGAAGTTAGTGGCAAAACTGTACAGAGATTTCTTTTTGTTCCTAGTTTGTTACTTCGGGTGCTTGATTTTTGAGCTTATTTGCACAGATCCAAGCTTCCATTGCCCAGACATTTCAACGACAAACCGAGGCACTAGGAAGGAAACGAACAACAGCTAAAGCCACTGCAGCTGCATTTATGAGGAGATCACGGGGTAGCTATCGAAATGCGAGGGGGAGAAGGAACTATAGAAATGTTGCTGAACATCATGGGTCCGATGACACTGAGGATATAAATGGTGATGATGGCAGTAGAGATTTATCTTCTGGTGATGAGCGCACAGAACCAAGACCAAAGAGATCCAAAAGATGGAGAGGAGGTCGATATTATCAGCCCTCGTCGGCAGCTGCTAATGCAGATAGTGATGATGAAAATGATTATGAAATGAACAGATCAGAGATTCTGGGTGCATCTGTGGGGCGTGTTGGCAGCTCAGAGAGGCTTTCCTGGGGAAAAGGTGGCATGCGGAGTCATACACGGTATGGCAGTTCAAGTGGTGGCAATGGTAAAAATGCCAGGAACATCCGCCTCTCTAGGTTGGTAGAGTATCTTCGGAACTCGGGAGATAATGATGACGAGGTAATTTAGAGTTTAGGCCGACGATCTTGTCATGACTCTTCTCTGCTAGGGGACTGAGTAGTACCCTTTCGAGATCATACCTGCACACACGCTATGTATATATGTGTATTTAGAATTTTTATCTGGCAATCTGCTTCGGTACTGTGATGGTTGGATCAAGCGTTTCTCATTTTTTTCAGTTGGACATCCACCTCCTGCTTGTTTCTCTCGATGAGCAAAGAATACCAAGTTTGCAGCGGCCATATCTTTGCTGCAGGTCTACCCTTTCAGTTGGACATTTATGTCAGGTAATTCTTCCACTCACTGCATTTTTCATTTGGTAGCACTTCACTATCTGAAGGCTTCCATCACTATACTGAAACTAGATTTATTTGTATACAGTATGTAGCTCTCCGAACCGCTTCTCAAGCTGAAGAAATTGAAATATACTTGGTGAAAGAGCTGCATGCCGAATTCGGTCATTCAACTGCCACCAATATTAAAATTTCCAAGTCTCTTGTTCTAGATTCAAGCAAAGAAAACCTGCAACTTTTAAAGGAGGAAGAAACTTTGGCAGAACTTAGGACTCACAATCTCATTCCGGGCTATCTGGTGAGCACTTCCTTCAAAGTTCCCACCATTGACAGTCGATAGAGCTAGCGAAAACTTGTGCGTGACAAAGGCGTGCGCGTCAAGAAAGAAAAGTTTAAAGTTCTTAAAAATTCCTACACTTCTTTTAGTATTCGTGCTAATTTGTGTGATTTTTTCAGATTTTGGCATATCAGAAGAAATGGAACTGAAGCCAACGATGGCGAAAAATCTGTAAACAAGTGGTTCTGCTTCTTCTTCTTTCCCTTTAATGTTTTTTTATAGTGTTCACTAAGCTGGCATATGTTGTTGAATAGAAGACAGTGTCTGTTTTAGAAGCTCGCCAAGTACACAAATGGTGTGAGCAATTTAGATGCAGATGAAAATCTCCATATCATGTTCCGAGCTTGTTACCAACTCAACTCTTATATCATGGACTTTATGGATTTCCTTCGAGTCTTCAAAATAGTCTTTTGAATCAGGCAGCATACCGAAGTTGAAAGTACACTCGCTCTCTCTAGATTTACATGCATTGCGGGACCGCCACCAATAATACAGTGTGGGGAGGTTAAAAAGTAAAGTATTGCATTATTGGCCAGGAGAGATTTCTCGATGCGACCGTCACACGAAATAATATATTATTTGTATAAAAATACGTGATATATCATCTGTGTTTTCGTTATAATTAAAAATTTCTCATTAGCAAGAGATGTTACAGTGGGTTTCTGAAGAGATGGGTCGAGAACGTGGCCTGGTTGAAAACTTGAAAATAAAATTTTCAATCAATTATATTATCACTTGATGTATCGTGTACTTCACATACTAAAAAATAAATATAAAATATATACATATATAAAAAAAAAACCATTTCAGAGGGTGTATTGTAATTTCCCCTTCTGATGGGTCCCACTCACCAACCTCCATGTCACGTCTCAATTGCAATACTCTCTCCCTATCCATTCACATGTGGATTCATTTACATTGACGATAATACAAGTTAGAACATTACACATTACAATGTAAGTGAAGATAATTCTTTTTGTCAAATACCGTTTCACTTGTATTATAACATATGATATGACTACATATATTTTCAATTTACTAAAAAAATTTTGCGTATGATAATCTCCACATCGGTGACACCACCAACTAATAACCCCACATATTTTGTGAAAAAGTTAAAACTGCCTTAGTTTTTTCCTTCTTTAAAATGAGTTATTAATTTAAAATACTTTCGCAATAACGTATTTAGGGGTATAAAGTCCTCCCAATCCTCTTTGAATTCTAATCCCGTTTAGGGATAAAACCCAAATAATTAAGTGCATCATAACATTTAATAACATAGAAAATAATATTTATTTATTTAATTATAGTAAAACACGACAGCAACTCCTCACCACCATCCAACGGTAGATCTGACCAACAAAGAGTCATCATCACCGCACAAGTGTTCATACAATCTCACTCACATTTCATAACGCCTAAGAGTCTAAGACAGTGAGCTCTCTCTCTCTGAGGAAGCCCTAGTTAGAAAATTCAAAAGGACACCTAATCACATAGCCATCGGAAAACCCTCATTGGGGCACGTGGCAAACACTGAGATGAAAATGTTCACTATTTACATGCAACCCCCGGTGGCTGCTGGTCAGTTCAGTTGTTTGTTCATCACCTTAACGATGATGCTTGCTCCTGGTCTCCCCACTGTAGAGCCTGTGAGATCAGATCGTACGTTAAAAGATTTAACCCATGACAGCAACAAGAAAACATATAGATCGAAACCCAACAAACAGATCATTGATCTACGGCTTAGATCAACTAACTTACGTTAATTTTAGAAATATGCACAAGAACCGGCCATAAACCTGTGTTAAACTGTTCTAAAAATTCCCGCTTAACCCTGCTCGGCGCTAGACAACTAATCACTATCCCAATCAAACTGTTCTATTTTGTAGTTTACGATGAAATTATATATATTTTAAGTATAAATACATTTATTTACCCGAAATATAATAAATTTGCTAAAATCCACCAAGACCCCTAGACGTTAGGCTCCAATCTGTTGCCCGACTAGCACGTCCTTATGGACCCTACGATAAAATGGAATGAAACTAGACCGACAATAAGCCGTAAACAGTGCATATAGTATCCTTATCTGTATCTTTCGGTTATTATTTCGGTTAAAAGTTTGTAACCAGTTTTGTAAGTTACTAGGGTTAGGCTACGTATACATACCAGTCGTAGACAGTGGGAGAGTTGGGCTGTGGCTTGTCGAAAACCTGGTTACCCATGGATTTGGAGGCAAGGTTGCTACCAGGGTGGAAAACACTCCTCCAAACGTTGTCTTTAGCACGAGCAGATACTGGTGTGCCTGGGGTTCCTGGGGTTCCTGGTGTTCCCGGGCTCATCGGCATCGCCAACTTGCTCGACTCTCCTTCCCCTTCTACACATCACCAAATTAATAATTTTTAAAACCCAGAACAAAAACATCTAAATACATAGCAAGTAACATATTAAGAAGCGGTAAACTTCATGTCAAATAGAAACATGTGCGATCGGATAAGAAAGAACGAACGTCGTGCTCAGAGAATTACAACTGAGTACCTTTTGCATTCAAGGGCCTAGGAGACACCTTCCTAAGCCTGCCGAGGCCGCGTTCCGGCTGAGGTCCGGCGACAATATCATCCCAAAGCTTTTCAAGAAGAACCATTTTTGCTCTCTCTCCCTCTCTCTTCGTTTCTTCTCTTTTCTTTCTCTCTCTCTCTCTCTCTCTCTCTTTCTATCTGATGGTCTTTGGGGCTAGATGGTTGTATTTATAATACAACTTGAAGCTAAAATATCTCATCCCTCATTAAAATTTTGCTAATTTGCCATCTTTTGTTTTGCTACTTCCAGCTGGTAGCATTAACATTTAATCACGGATTATTGTGGGCAGTGCGTAGGGTAACGATTAGGGATTGTGTTTTGTTTTCACACACATTTCACTTCGTACATAATTTTATTAACATTTAGTCATTAGTTCCTTTTAACTTATTCAATTTAACTGCAAAAATTATACAAAATTTGTGAAAAATGAAAATAGGTACGTAATCTAGCGATAATTGTTTTATGATGGCTATAGGACAAATGATAGTAGAGAAAAGGACGAAGGAAACCAACAAGGTCCTTTTCGGATTCTTTTGATGATGATCTTGTAGTTTTGTAAATCGTGTTCGTTTATCTTACATTGTACGATCAGTTTTGTTAAATACTATTTATGTTTATTTTTAAATAAAAATATTTAAAAGAATTTATGATAACACGATTTACGATAAATAAATACAATTCACAAATTTTTTAGATCCTCGCAGCAGCGAGAATCCGGACTCCGAGGGAAATGGATAAGAATGAAGACTTGGTAAATGTGGGTCCCGCCAAAAAATATCCATCACATATCTAAATGTGATTGAGTTGGGGCTTTGCTTCACAAGTGTACGCTCACTTTACAAATACTTGTCCTATTCCTCAGAGCAATGTGGGGCCCACACAGTGATGGGAGAGACAGGGCTCAGATTGACACGTTGGAACCTCTTTTGTTGTCAAGTAGACTAAAGTTATCCGTATATTAGTGCTATTTACACATTCTATTTTTACAGGCTCACGTTTTTATTTTAGTTTATTACCGTTTGATAAAACTGTAGTCAATTCCGCTATAGTATTGCTATCATAGGAAGTGACAAAAAGGTTAACGTTATCAAGTTTCAATAGTAAATGTGAGAGCTGCTTCTATGAGCTTTTTAATTGAGTTTTTAAAATTTAGAGACAAGTTAGCAAAATCGTAGTACAAACAATTAGTCAGTCGTTGCTCCAATAGCATTGTACCTAAGGAATACCAAGTGCATATATACGTTTGATTTTAGGGAGTTTTAACGAAAAGCACATTGTAATGTTCACTTTAACGAAAAATCATATTTTTACACTAAAAAGTCGAACCTGCTACTATTCACTTTACCTTTTATTTTGTCTTTATCTTTAAAACTCAAAGTTTTCAAGTCATTTTCATTAGTTTTCCTTTGATTTTATTGTCATGAAAACAATTAGGTCATCCCTTCTGCATGACAAAATTTGGCAGACCTGAGGCCCAGGCCCAAAACCCACCTTCCAAATCCACCTCTCAAATCCAACTAATAGACTCGTTTTCAAGGCCCAACAATCAATCCAATTTGCCCTTTCAAGATCATTCATTCAAACGAAAATTAATGAATACTTGAATTTTGATTGTCCAACGTTATATTCACATTAAGTGATAATAGAATAAATTAGTATGGCACTTATCATTTACAAAATTCAAACCTAAAATTTAAGTTACGAGAAATTTTTTAAGAGAAACCAAAACTTGTACATCTATTGGAGGAAAGATTCTTCAATATGTCAGCACACGAGCCGGTACGTCATATGTTATTATATAAGTAAAGAAAAATTTATTTTTTGAAGTGTTCCTCATGTGGTGTATCGCCGAACACACTGAAAATTTTCTCCAATTAAAGAGAGTTGAGATCCCTATTTTAGACAAAGACCACTCCGCCAACAAAACCATTAAGCTAGTTCTTAATTAGGCGATTTAATTTAATTAACATTGCCATCCTCGGTAACATCAGCTTCGTAAAGCAAAGTTTTGTAACCAAGCATTAAAAAACATGTTGAGATCAAAAGCACCAGACACAACTTCCATGGAATCTGGAACCCTCTTTCTTTTTTTTCGATTGTCTGGAATCTTTTTCTTTAAGGTTTTACAGTCGGCATCCGGCCACCCCCACAACCACATCATATAAAATTACAATCTCACCAAATTCAATACCACCTTATTCTTTCTTTACCTTTTGACACCGGCTAATTCTTTGGTTTCATCCACGCCCATACCCTACAAGCCTACAAATTGCCTGGCCTGCTGTGAACATCAACGAGCCTTTGTCGCAATCAAGTACGAACTCATCACAAATGTATAGACTTATTTTTAACTACATTTTTTTATTTCCATTTTCATTTTACTTTTCTCTCTGTAACTCAAAAGTCACCCCTTTACTATCTGAAACTCAAAATTAATTATACTTTAACTTGTGGACTCTCGTCTCCCTGAAACTTGTAGATCGCCTCCTGAGACATATGTGGAACCCAATAGCCAATAAAATTATACCACAAGTGTAATAAATTGATTATAAATCTTCATTATGGGTTAACATTCAACAATCAAAGAATAAAAGTTTAAAAGAAATTGAAGAGATGAAAGAAAAAAAAAATTGATTAGCTTACCCAAATCAAAATCGAATTTTGAGTTTTTATAAAGACGAATTTCATGTTTCAGGAGGCAAAATGAGATCAAAATCGAGTTTCAAGGGGCAAAGTGGAGCGAACTATGCGTTTCAGGGAGTAAATGCGAGTTTTGAGTTACAGGGACTCAAGTGAGATTGAAATTGAGTTCTAGGAGGTGTAGCTAAAAATAAGCTAAATATATATTACTTTGACATTTATGTGAGTCGAACTTGAACGACAAAAAGGACAAAAAAGAAATAGTTAAATCCACACACGTTCCCCTTAACCAGAACTGTATATATAGAACCTGGAAGCTTGAAACCATGAAGCATCATCGAAACAATGGCTGCCCGCCTGCAAAACAAGATTGCGGTGGATGTTGCAGCCGATAGCAGTTCGCTCGATTCCTTCTCATTCGCTGACCTATTGTGTGTTCAGGATCAGCAATCCAAGTGCCTTCCTGCTAACAAACCCAATCAAATTCACAAACAAGGCAGAGAGTTTGAGTTTAGTTACTCAGAGTCCATAGTGACCGACCCAATCAAGCATTATCCGGCAGACCTGTTGATATCGAATGGTCAGATCATACCAAAAGCAACCGAGCTTGAATCGACACAGTGTCCGGAGACAGAGCAGCTCAGCATCAAAGGTCCAGTACGAGCAACAAGTACCAGAAATATGAGATCGACTGAGACCGCCAGTGTCACAGAAGTATATGCTAAGCCACATCCAGAATCCAGAAACCAAGAGAAAAAGGAGAAGCCTGCACCCAGATCATCGTTCGGCAAGAAAATGTTCAAGTCATTTGTCTTCCCTTGCAATGAATGCAAAGTTGCTAAGCCAATCGAGGGAGCACATAGAGTGTCGAGAAAGTCACATTGATATGAAGCTCCTTTTCCTTTCAATTCTTTCTATTTCAGCTAATCAAAAGTCCATAAATTAGTAGAGAACAAACTTAAGACTTTGAAGTGAGGCTTCAATATAACCTGAGTCTGTTTCAGTTAGCAACAATCAATAAAAATTCAGACATGAATATCTTTTCTCAAGCTCTGATCACTAAACGACTCGATGGCAGATTCTCAACAGTCTCAGGTCACTTGAAGTCACTAATATAAATCTGTTTTGCAGCAGTCAATGCCATAAACCGATAAACAGCCCCGACTTCTTTATAATCCAGTTCAAGCTTCATCATAACGACACGATGCATTGTAAAGAGAACTACAAAAAGTATAATTCAACCTACTGAAATCACGGGAAATTAACTAACATCCTACAGGATTCATGGCATCTCAGTATCATTTCCCTCTTCTTTTACTTAATCCTAAATCTTGATCATACCAGGACTAAGCTAGTGGTTGAAACTGGTTAGGCCTTTGATGCTAAAAAAATACTTTGACTCGGGTTGAGAAATCATACATCTGGTGGAATCTACCTTATTCTAGAGATGGGAAAATGGAAAAAACATTACAGCATGATTGATTTTACACTTTCTGCACACTGACCCTGAATTAGTTGCAGGCTTGCAGCTATCAGACCTCAACAACAATCCCATATGTAATTTATTTTCCCAAAGAAAATCAGGGTTTTAGGACTCCATGATGATAAACTGATCTGTTAAGGACAAATAAAGGTAACAAGGTACTAGGACATCGATCTTATTCTCCTATTATTATGTACACCTCAGTAAAGAAAAACAACTACTTAGCTCAAAGGGTCCGGCCCTTTTAGGCAGTGGGTATCGGGTGCGAAATACAGATATTAACACTTGAGAATAGAACTCCCAAAAACATTTTACATAAATAATGAGAGTAAATTAACAAAGTATGAAATAACGGCAAGTCATAAAAAATGAGAGTTTACCTTAATCCACAAATATCTTTAAATAATGAAACATTGTCCAGAAGAATCTGAACACCACAATTACAGATCATTATAACCAAAAATGAGGATGGAGAGCGTAAAACTTCAAATTACACATATTATACGTCAACTTGAATTTCATAAATTTAAAACAAACATCTTTAAGCATCTATAATATCAGAACCATACATTTTACTATCCTAAAGTAAAACTGCCACTCTTCCAAGTTCTTTGTAGGCAGTAAAAGAGTTTATGCAAATATACTGAATCAAGATACCAAAATTTTGATCAATTACATATCCAGCATAACTTGTGGAAGACTAATGCACAAACTGTAAGCTCAACTATAAGGGTCCCATATGGGTGATCATTAATTCCCAAACCAAAAGTTCTCATTTTAACACGTCACTCCACAGCGCCTCTGAATTGAAGCAGGGAAGGAATTGAAGACTGACCTTAGAAAGAATAAGAACCAGCATTCAGACTCTTTGATAAAATTTGCAAAGACCCTCAAGCTGAGTTAGTTCAAGCCTAAGGCAATCTTCCTTGCATAAAAATGAAATGAATTACAACCATTTTTCTATAACACAGACTAGGATTAACACAGACCTAGATAAGTTCCAGTCATGACACCGTTTACCTCAAAATATATGAAATGTCGGTAACATAACTAACTTATGAAACAATAAATCTTATAAGAAAATTAACAACTTTCTACAAAAACTCAACTCTGATTATATAAAACAGGGGATACTAAACCAACTGTCCATAACCTCCAATTAGTAAACTGCGTAGGAAAATTTGCAAGAGAAAAATCACTGCCAAACATCTCAAGATTTTCCATATTTTTCAACATATCCCTGCAATGAAACAAGTGGCTGTCAGATTACACTCAAAACCCAATATCTGCTTCATTACATCATCACCAAAAAAATTAAAGAAAAAAAAAGGGCTAACCTCAACAAGCTTTGAGATTTTTGGACGGCATGCAGACAGGTATTGCACAACTGTTTCTATGGTAGATGGGATTTGATGGGGCTGAAAAGCACTGATAATCTTCTCTACTGCTCTCTTAACTATCATGTTATGTGCATCCTTGCTGAGACTACCTTCGCGCCATTTTGGTTTTAACAATTCTTTCACTAAATCTACAAGAGCCGCTCGGAAATTCTTCACAGCTTTTGATTCTTGCTGTACATCTCCGTCTGTCAAATGTTCACCATCCACTTCATTTTTTTCTCTAAATCTACCTAATTTTGTGCCTTCTTGGTGTCTAGAACCATCACTTTGATGTCTAGAATCACCAGTGGCACTACTGGCTTTGTTTTGTTTTGTACTACATTTGGGATGAGGAGGGCCCAAGGGATTTTCTTCTCCAGTCATGGTTCCATTTTGGCAGACAGCAGAAGTCCCCGCTGTCTCTGCTTCAGTTACAGGGGAATTATGGTCACGTGTATAGCAGCTATTAACTAATACCTTCTCATGATACGTAGTATGTGAAGACATAGAGTTTGTATCACCATCACAAGCTGGCCGCGTGGTCCCACTAGCAGATTCACCATGTTGCGGTTGCAATTTATTCCCAACGGTTGCCCCTTCAGGATAGAAAGAAGCTTCACCAGAGATGTTTGAGAACTTTGGTAACTCAATGCTGTCACGAAGAGGATCATACTGCCTCCCCGAAGATGATAGAAATGCACGAGGAAGAATAAAAGATGGCTGGAATGGCACAGATGGCTCCCAATCATTTGAAGAAAGTTTTGTTTTAATTTCAGCAGAGCGCAATGACACGGTGGTCGGCAAACTTTTCAATTCAGAACTAGAGAAGGGGGAAGAGCTTTTCAGCAAGGGAGATGATCTAGTAGAAGAACGGTAATCCCTACTTTGATCAAAAAGCTTAAGAGTATCATGAGGACTTGAATCGAGATTGGAATAACTAGACGGCAACGAAAATCCAGTCCAAGATGAAATACGGCTAGTTGGAAACAAGGCAGTAGTTGAAAGATTTCTTGAGCTTGAATTCAAAGCAAGGTTCACAAGTGGGGAACTATGGTCACGGTGCATACGCTGGCTCCAAATTCCAGCTGGTTCCTCCATACTGCTCGAATGTGAAGAGTTCTTCCCTATAAAGTACTTTCCTGATGATGAAATAGATCCAATTGAAAAAAATCCAGGCTCAGGATGCAAACTGCTCATGAATATGGAATTATCTTTAACAGCAGGCCAATTTGTCTGATCATCCCTTCCTATATCCTTAAGTGACGAGAGAAAGCCTGGATCATCTTTGGATGAATGCAATTTCTTTGCATCAGTGGACACACCCACATTTGACTCCTCTCCAATAACTGTTGGAAACTTGCGCTTTTCATGAAACTGGTGTTGTCTTCCTATGTGTTCCAAAAATGGGATCTTTTCAGAACTGAGATGTGAAGAAAATGCAAAATCACTTCCACTTGAAGAAGCCAGAGGGTCACGAAAACGAGGTGACCTTGTTCTCACAGTAATGTCTCTTAGACCTGTTACAGTAGAAGGGTGTTAATAAGAAGGTCATAGGAGAGTACTTTTTGACATTCCTACCCAAGTAGATAATAAAACGTACCTTCATCAAGCTGGACTTCTCTTGTAGAATTAGCAACATCTCCCTCAGGATGTGGTTGAGAACTGTTCAGATTATCTTTCACATGGAGGAACTTACAAGAACTACCTCTAATGCACCAACCCTTCGCATAAAAGTCACATATAATAGCTGGGGGCTTGCTTCGACCACTAGTCTCAGCAGCAGGAGACACAGTTGTGGTCCCTGTCTCAAGAGCACTTGACCTGAAAAACCTGACAGTTAGTGGGATGGGTAGAAGTTTGGTTCAAAAGGAAAATAATTAGCCACCAGGTACACACGTTAATCCAACACTCAAGTTTTAAAAATGCACTGGCCTTGGCTCTAAGACAAGAAAAATTTTAAAGTATAAAGGGCCAACATACCACCTCACCTTGAATCTATTTGCTTTCTACCATTCCTCTGCTGCATGTCCACTTGTTTCATCTCATCCCCTGGATTCACAACACTTCTAACCTCCTCACCTAAATGATCCCTAATCGGGGTGGCATCAGCCATCTCTTCCCCGCCAACTCTACATGAGCTGGCCACTTTAGCATCCATAATCTCACTATTACACAGATGACCATTGACCTCATTGTGTAGGTGTACAGAGGTTCTCTGGCCTGAAAGGATTCCAGCATCCTTGTTAGCAACCATATAATCATCTTTTATACCAAAATGTTGGTGAGAGATAGAATGCTGATACGTATTCGATAACAATCAAGTAAATCAATCTATCATTGAGCTAAATTTTGGCAGTAATTTCAATAAAACGGGAACATTCAGCTTTCTAGATAAGGGGGTAATGACTGGACCAAATAACGGATTGACATCGAATCAAGTAGATGCTTTACCTATAAGCTCAAACACGCAAACGAAACTTTTCCCATACTCCTCAAACTACAGTTCCAAGTTTACAACAATTCTTTATAACCCAATTGCATTACATAATTTTCCAAATTAAGCTAAAAAGGCACAGCATTGAAGTATGAATTGCTACAATCAAGCCATAATTAACAGAATCAATCCAAATGCATAGCAAATTTGAAGTCAACAAAGCAAAAACACCGATATCCCAAAAAAATCAAACGAATTTTAATTAATTTAAATTGAAAGTAGGTTAATAGAAGAGGTAAATAACCGTTGTGATGATCACGGGATCGAATTGGTGAATCTGAAAGATCCATATCCACTTCAACCCTTCCTTCTAATTCGTCTTCCATATTCTCTTCCCCCTCCGCCTCTTCTTCTTCCGCCTCCGCCTCCTCCGCCTCCTCTTCTTCCTCTTCTTCTACTTCTTCTTCTAACAATTCGGGGTCTTCTTCTTCTTCTTCTTCTTCTTTTTGTTCCTCGATGTCGGAGCCGGAGAATTCGGCCGGTTCCGGAGATTTGTCATCGGCGCTGTGAGGCATTCTGAGTGCGCGACTGTGTAGGTTGGTACGGTGCGCCTTCTTTGGAGGTTTGCGGGGACGCTGAGACTCAGAGCTTCCTTCACTTGTCTCCGTCGGCTACAGAACACATGGCATTTCGGATACGTGGAGTGCTGTGATTAGTTGAGTACAAAAGTCATCCCTGCAATGTGATACATGTTAAACCATTATTTGGAGATATATAATTACTGGCTTTTTATTATTAACGATTTGACATATTGATTTTAATTTTTAACCGTCTAATTGAATAATTGAAAATAAGTCATCGATAAAAATAAAATAAAAGTGTGTCAAAGTGTCAAAGATGGAAAAGGTGTGTGGATAACATACCGCGAGAAATGCTCAAAGGCCCAACACATTTCAAAGCCCAAATAGTGTTGGATTCTACATTGTCTTTTCTTAGTAAAGCCCACAAGGATTGAGAGCCTTAAAGTGAGCCCATTTTTATTTTAGTGGTTCATTGATGTAGTCTTCTGAGAACCGTTAGATTAGTTAGATGACTATGATCTCACAAAATACACACTTCCAGAAGGCAGAAGAACCCAATCCGCTTAGAACGTACCAAGACCATGATGAAATGACATACCAAACTAGTATTGACTGCTGCACATGCGTCCAACACTCCTCTGTCTAGCTCTTTGTGTATAAAATCATCTCCAACTGAAGAGTTCAGAGGGTCAAAGGGTCAAAAATAGCCTGAAAATCGTCTCTAACTAAAGGCTAAGCCAAAGAGCACACCATTTCAGTGGCGAAGCCAGGATTTCTCAGGGGGAGGGGCGAACTTAAAACAGTGCAAGGTTAAAAAAAAATAGCAACAACTAAATCTTTGTATATAATAATGTCTTCCATAATTAATCAATAAAAACAAATTACAATTGTTGTCGACGAGGTTTCATGTCAAGAAAACGTTGCATAATAGGCTCATTATCAATAAGAGGAGGACTATCCGGAATATTTGGAGAATGATTTAAGCACTGTTTCTTATAATATCGTTCCATTACGTAACTGTATAACGAAAGAAAAACAAATATATCTTAGACTCTTAATCCTAGAGTAGACTACGAATTTAATTAATCAGTACCAACAATCATATCATATGAATAATCAATTTTTATTCTACAGTAGAGTATGTAGACTACAAATGTAATTAATAAGTACCAACAATGCATTTGAAGGAGGGTTTTAGTTAGTTGAATTGGGGTTCATTATGTTAATGTATATATAATGTATCAATCCTCTTTTATGTACTTCAAAAAAAAAAATCAATAATCATAGTATTCATATGAATAATCTATAATCAATAACCATATAATGTATAACCTTGTAATCCTACATCAATTAAACAAAAATTTATATTCAATAATCAATTAGGGTTTGAAATAAATTAAAAATTTTACCTTAATTGGAATTTGGAGTGGCTGTGCAGTGTGCTTGCAATTGCAGACTGATGTGTCTGGTCTATCTGCTACAGGACAGAAGGTTTTGTCGTGTGGGGGGGGGGGGAAAGGTGGGGTGGGGGGACTGACGGGATGGGATTTGGGGAAAAAGATGAAGGGTTTTTAATTTGGTTTAGGGTTTAGATGGGGATGGGGACCAGTGGTCCCCCCGTTTATATATTTTTTTTTATTTCATTCAACCAAAACGACGTCGTTTGCCAAAAAAATTAATTTTTTTTTACCAGGGCCAAAACAACGTCGTTTTGGCCTGGATTTTAAAATTAAAAAAAAATACCTCCCCGTCGTCTTCCCCGAGCTACCTCTGTTTCTGGTTTCAGAACCTGGTGCTCCCCAGTTTCCGGCCAAACCAGGGGGGTTCAAGCGTCGCTCCTGCCTTTGTTTTCCGGCGAGCGGAGGGGCGAACGCCCCCCTTCTCTCCTACGTAGCTTCGCCTCTGCACCATTTCTCACATATTTTTCACCATTCCATACTATCTTACCTCATTTTATTTCAATTATTCACATTTCATAATATAGTCCTTTGACCCTCGGTTAGAGATAGTTTTTTGTCACATGACTATATTTGGCTTATGGCCCTCTAGCCCCTTGGTTGGAGATGGTAAGAAATATGATTCTGCACTGTTCATTACAATATTAATTTCTTGAAAGACCAAAGGACTAAAACGAGTCATCTGGCCCTCATTCGTTGGAGATGGTCTAATTTGGCATCAATGAGATATCATGTTCTTATTTTTAGAAAGAAAATCAAGTGTGTTTAGGGTTTAGTGTTTAGAGTGGCGAGTTCGAAGCTCGCAAATCCGAAAGAAAAATCAAAAGGCACATGAGTGTAGCGAGTTTTATTGAAAAAACAACGAATTATCCTTTCTTTCTTCTTACATTCTACTCAGGAGTGATCACAAGCCTCTCATTATCCTTTTCTTCTTGCATATATTGATATGACGATCAATTTGGAGCCCGTTTAGTGAGAGAGAAATGAATTTGACGTGTATAGAGAGTCATAATTATTGGCTACGATTGCGAATTTGCTAAGTACTTGAAGATAAATTATACTAGTCTAGTTAGCTAATTAATTCTGTCAATTGTGTGACACACTATGGTGGGAACTTGATCACTAACAGACATTGACATCAATTAGTGCGCTAAAATGATCCTAATTGCATCAGATTTGGGATATGTGGAGGGAGGAGCTAGCATTAGGCATAGTTGATCCATCTTTGGATCAGTCATATCCTGCACACGAGGTTTCCAGATGCATTCAGATCGGGCTACTTTGCGTGCAAGAAAGTGCATCGGATAGGCCAACCATGTCGGAAGTTATTTTCATGTTGAGTAATGAAACAACTCTTCCTCTCCCCAGAAACCGGCATTTATGTCACAATCCAGAAATCCAAACTCAGCAGCATCGCAAGGAGAAATTTGTTCACTAAACGAGTTACCGAAAACCATGGCTGAAGTGCGCTAATGATTTAGGGTTGTACATCTTATTCAATGAAAATTTCTTACAACCAAGAGCATGATGAGTGGTGATGAAGATAATTAGGGGATTTAACACTTGAAGTAACAAATATAAACGTACTTATCAACTAGGGCGAATCGTACCATGTCAACCAAGCTCTGAGATGCATCCAAATTGCCCAGCTTATGTGTGCAAGAGTATGCCACTGACCGGACAACAATGCATGTCGGCGGTTTTTCTCATGCTAGGTAATGCAGAAGCAGCTCCTTCACCAAAACAACGAGCATTTTTATTGAAGAGGAGGGATAATAGTGGAGACCCATCACCTAGTTTTTTTTAATATTATTAAGGGGAGGGGAGGGTTCAAAACTGTTACAACAACTTAGGAGATGGGCAGTTTCGAACCTAAGATGCATGGATGAAAACCCAACATCTTATCTACTAGGATATTGGACCACATGCAAAGTCCCCATCACCCAGCACTGAAGAAGAAAATTCTTTAAAGATGTGACATATAGTAGCATAGAACCTCGTTGAAGTTAAACTCTTTAAGATATTTTGAGTGCTTTGACGTGTATAAGGAGTCAGAATTATTGGTTACGATTGCGAATTTGTTAAGTACTTGAAGAAAAATTATACGAGTCTAGTTAGCTAATTAATTCTGTCAATTGTGTGACACACTATGGTGGGAACTTGATCGCTAACAGACATTGACATCAATTAGTGCTGAAGAATGAGAGGTTTGTGGTAATCAAACTTCAGCATAGCATGGGAAACAGGTAAGTTTTTTTGTCTAGGTTTGGGCTGCTGGGATTCAGACAGGAGAAAAGATGTTGACCTGTGATTCTTTGCATGCCAAATAAAAAATCCTAGGACTTTTCAAATTGGTTTATCATTTCATTTTATCACGGATCACTTTTATCATAGTGTCCACTACTAATCACACCTAGCATCTTACCACCTAGGAGCACATTATATATATGTTGGACTTTATCAATTTTTCGATGTGAGATATTTTTGGTTCGCTAAATTCGTGATTGGCTCCATTCGGAGCCAATTGAGCTCTGCCATTCTTTCGCATGCACAGAAACGTTAATAAGAATTGTGTTTATCAATCG
Organism: Malus domestica; assembly: GCF_042453785.1. Lineage (NCBI taxonomy): Eukaryota > Viridiplantae > Streptophyta > Magnoliopsida > Rosales > Rosaceae > Malus > Malus domestica. The sequence continues at coordinate 39,673,696 of NC_091670.1, read as the reverse complement.
ACTGGATACAACTGGGGTGTGGTCAGGATTAATGGAGTGGAGCTTTCTAGCTAGGATCAGTTTGACTGGAAGTTGTGGGTGAGTTGACCGTAGCATCAACGACTGGAGCTCGCCCATGAGCTGTTAGCATTACTCAATCTCCAAAATAAAAAATCCAACCTTTCTGGCTTTTTGTTTCTGCTTGCCATTAAAAGAAGCAACCTTTTTAGCACTTAAACTCCTCAATGAGAAACTAACCATGAATTCTACTAAATTATTTTTTGTCATAATTATATTGCTTATCTTCCTCGTGATTCTTCCCTCTTCCCTTTCGGTTACCCTAGACGCCATTACACCAAACCAACCCCTAAGAGATGGCGACGTTCTTCTATCCACCACTGAAATCTTTGCACTAGGGTTTTTTAGCCCAGGGAATTCTCATAATCGTTATGTTGGAGTTTGGTACAACAAAATTCCAATCCAAACCATCGTCTGGACTGCAAACAGAGACAACCCCGTAATTCCTATTGCTGGAGCTGGGCTCTTAGCTATTCTTGGAAATCATGGAGGCCTTGTTATTTATGGGAAGGACCGAAGTACCCCTCTTTGGTCTGCTAATGTCACAGTCTCTTCGCCAAACAATTCCGTAATAGCCAAACTTTTGGATACAGGAAATCTTGTATTGCTTGAGAATAGTGGTAGTAGCCAAAGGATGCTGTGGCAAGGCTTTGATTACCCCTCAGATACACTGCTTCCATTAATGAAGATTGGGCTGAACCGGCGGTCGGGGCTGAACTGGCTCCTAACATCTTGGAAGTCCCACGATGATCCCAGATCGGGGAATTTTTCGTATGAGATTGACCCAACCGGGTTTCCACAGTTCATTGTTTACAAGGGTCGAACCAAATGGTTTCGAGTCGGAACTTGGACCGGCCAGAGATTGAGCGGGGTCCCCGAATACACACCTAGTAGTTTCCGCAGCTTTGTGAACGATACAGATGAGATATATACAGAATATACTGTTACAGATGGCTCAGTACTCACAAGGGGGGTGCTAGATGAATCAGGAATTTTTCAACGGTTCGTATGGCGGGGTCAAGAAAACAAATGGGTCGAAGGAAGTTTCTGTTAGGAATGTCGGTACTACAAGATAGAGAATGCACAAGGTAAAGTAGAAAATGGACGCCAAGAATTTATGTGGTTCGGCAATTTATGCCTACGTCCACCAAACAAGGAATCTTCACTATATGAAAAAGATGAATACAACAAGAGTAGTCTTACCAAGCCAAAGACAAGGCTTGATGGATACAAGAAAGTATAACACACACTTTCTATCACTCTAAACTTCACTCACACAATGTGTAGTGGAACACTCTCACTCTCACTCTTGGAGTGGAACTCTAGCTTTGGACTTGATCCTTTGCTACTCACTCTTCTCTTGATTTGTTGGTTCACTACAACATCACACCCATATTTATAGGTGAGGGTTTGGCATTCTACTAGTTTCTAGTGTATTCTTCAAACCTCTAGCATAGAAAGATCTAGACTAGCCACAAAAGTGTGGCTTCTAGATCTTTCCATTTGCAACCAAGGAAGCTAGTACTCTCTAGCTTCTTCCATCAACTTAATAACATGCTAGAATTGTCTAGCATGCTCCAGCCATCTCTCTTGCTTACTAGAATAATCTAGAACATTGATCATGGGCTGGACCATATACCAACAATCTCCCCCTCCAGTCCATGAGGGAGGAATTCCGATCATGACTCCAAGTTACCTGGAGTCCATCCCAGCAGCCTTAATGCAGAATTCCAACTTTGATTTTGTGACCTCCTTTGTCAACATGTCTGAAGAATTATTATCGGTATGAATCTTCTTCAGCTGTAGCATCTTGTTCTCGATAGCATCTCTAATCCAGTGATAACGAATATCAATGTGCTTGGTGCGTGAATGGTATGCAGTGTTCTTGCTCAAATCCAGAGCACTCTGACTATCACAATAAACGCCATAATCACTTTGCTTCAAACCCAACTCTTGGAGAAACCGCTTCAGCCACAACAACTCCTTGCATGCTTCTGTAGCGGCTATGTATTCAGCCTCGGTTGTAGACAAAGCAACACACTTTTGCAACTTGGATTGCCAAGACACGGCTCCCCCTGCAAAAGTAAACAAGTACCCAGACGTAGATTTTCTACCATCCAGGTCACCTCCCATGTCAGCATCTGTAAATCCTTCCAAGATTGGTTTGGAACCGCCAAAGCACAAGCACATCTTAGAAGTCCCCTTCAAATATCTGAGAATCCACTTAACAGCTTCCCAATGGTCTTTCCCTGGATTAGAGAGAAACCTGCTCACCACACCTACTGCATGAGCAATATCTGGCCGTGTGCACACCATTGCATACATGATACTTCCTACTGCTGAAGAGTAGGGAACAACTGCCATTTTCTCCTTTTCTTCATATGTTTTTGGACACGACTCTTTGCTCAACTTGATATGATTGGCTAAAGGTGAGCTTACCGATTTGGCTGTTTTCATGTTGAACCTTTCAAGCACCCGTTCAACATACTTTTCTTGTGACAGCCACAACTTCTTGGATTTTCTGTCACGAATTATCTCCATGCCCAAAATCTGCTTGGCTGGCCCTAAGTCCTTCATGTCAAAGGACTTAGATAACTCTTCTTTGAGCTTTTTAATCATAAAAGCATCTTGACCGACAATCAACATGTCATCAACATAAAGCAACAAAATGATGAATTTACCTCCAGAAAATTGTTTGATATAGACACAAGAGTCAGCATGAGTTCTCTTGTACCCATTACTCACCATGAATGAGTTGAACTTCTTATTCCACTGTCTCGGAGCCTGCTTAAGACCATATAAACTTTTCTTGAGCTTGCACACCAAATTTTCTTTACCTTTGACTTCAAAGCCTTTGGGTTGCTCCATGTATATCTCCTCTTCTAAATTGCCGTGGAGAAATGCAGTTTTAACATCTAACTGCTCGAGCTCAAGATCCATGCTTGCTGCCATACCAAGGATAACTCGAATGGAAGTCATCTTCACCACCGGTGAGAAAATCTCATCAAAGTCAACTCCTTTCTTTTGACCAAAACCTTTGACAACCAAACGAGCCTTGTACCTTGTCATGTTGTCGTCTCTTTTCAATTTGAACACCCACTTGTTTTTCAATGCTTTCCTGCCCTTTGGAAGCTCCACCAGCTCATAGGTATCATTCTTTGATAAGGAATCCATCTCCGACTCCATTGCCTTCATCCATTTGTCACTGTCGTTATGAGCTCTGGCCTCCTCATATGTTTCGGGCTCTCCATAATTAGTCAACATGATATACTCTGATGAAGAATACTTGGTAGACGGTCTTCGACTTCTGATGGATCTTCTGACCTGATCTTCATTCTCTTGTAGGGCTGGAGGCTCCCCCTGATTGGGTTCTCCTTGAATCTGCTCTTCTTGACTAGGCTCCCCCTGATCAGCAATCTCATGGTCTGGCACATCTTGATCAGGCTCCTCTTGATTAGCATTATCTGATTCTGCAGGCACTTCATTGGCAGTTGCTTCAGGGATGTCATCGTGACTTTCTTCATCTGAAGCTAATGGATCAACTCCTCTGACTGCGCCATCTGGTTGTGCCTCTTTATCCGAATCCCCAATTGTTTGTTCTTCATAAAAGACCACGTCTCTACTTCGGATAAACTTCTTCTGGTATGGGTCCCATAATCTGTAACCAAAATCTTCACCGCCATAACCAAGAAAGATGCACGGTGTAGCTTTGTAGTCTAACTTCGATCTCTGCTCTTTGGGCACATGCACAAAAGCTTTGCAACCAAACACCTTCAGATGAGAGTAAGACACATCATTACCAGTCCATACTCTCTCTGGAACATCAAGACCTAATGGTACTGATGGAGATCGGTTGATCAAATAGCAGGCTGTCCTTACAGCTTCACCCCAGAACTGCTTAGATAACTTTGCAGTCCTCAGCATACACCTGACTTTCTCCATGATGGTTCGGTTCATTCTTTCAGCAACACCGTTATGTTGTGGAGTTCCAGGAACCGTCTTCTCATGACGTATGCCATGTTTCACACAATACTCTCTAAACTGGTGAGATGTGTACTCACCGCCGTTGTCGCTACGAAGGCACTTGAGAGGTTTCCCAATTTCCCTCTCCACCATGGCATGAAACTCCTGGAATGTCTGAAACACTTGGTCTTTGGATTTCAACAAATACACCCAAACCTTTCGTGAAGCATCATCAATATAAGTAACAAAATATTTATTTCTTCCAAGTGACTCGACTTCCATGGGTCCACACACATCTGAATAAACAAGATCTAACAAATTTCCTTTCTTTGTAGATGGAACAGAAAAACTAACTCTTCTTTGTTTTCCGAATAAACAATGCTCACAAGAGTTTAACGACGTACCTTTGGCAAAGGGAATGTGAGACTTCTTTGCCAAAACTTGTAGGCCTTTCTCGCTTATGTGGCCTAGCCTCTTATGCCATAAGTCTAGAGATGAGTCCTCCACAGCATTCAACTCACCTTTCAAAACCTTGGCATTTGACCGGTACAACGTACAACAAAGTCGTGCTCTTGCTACCACCATTAAGCCTTTAGTAAGCTTCAATTTTCTTTCGCCAATATGGTGATAATATCCTTGTCGATCAAGGGTACCGATGGATATCAGATTGAGACGTATATCAGGAATATGTCTCACATCTTTCAACATCAATTGGCAGCCGAGATTAGTTCTTAGACATATATCACCAATTCCAAGAATTTTGGAATAGCTTTCATTCCCCATCTTCACTATGCCAAAGTCACCTTCTTTGTATGTACTGAAGAACTCCCGTTTGGACGTAGCATGGAAGGAAGCTCCATTGTCAAAGATCCATTCAATGTCTCTGTCAGAGTTGCCCATATGCAGACATTCACCAACAGACAATATTTCTGGTACATCACCACATATGACAGCAGTGGTATTGCCAGTATCATCTTTCTTCTGATTGTTTCCTTCCCTTTGCTCTCTCTTCCAAACTCGACAATTTTTCTTCATATGGCCTTCTTTGCCACAATGGTGGCATGCACCCCTGAACCTTGACTTGGATCGGCTAGGACTCCTGCCATGACCTCTAGGTCCTCTACTCTTGCTTCTTCCGCGGTTCTCTGTGACAAATACTTGGCTGCTATCTGTGCCAGAAGTCTTTCTCCTTGTTTCTTCATTGAGCATGCTATTTTTAACACTATCAAGAGTAAGAACACCATTAGAAGCAGAGTTACTTATACTCACCACAAAGGTCTCCCAACTGTCTGGCAAGGATCCAAGTAACAAGAGCGCTTGTAGCTCGTCCTCGATCGTCATTTTCATAGTAGCCAACTGGTTGATGATATTCTGGAAATTGTTCAAGTGTTCTGCTACACTTAAACCATCCTTGTACTTCACATTGATGAGCTCTTTGATCAAGAAGGCTTTCTTGGCTGGGGTCTTCTTCTCGAACAAGGACTCAAGCTTCGTCCAAAACTCGCGAGCATTGGTTTCATTAGACACATGGTGAAAAACACTATCATCCACCCATTGTCTAATTGTGCCAATAGCCTTGCGATTCATCTTCTTCCACTCGGCATCGGACATGCTCTCGGGCTTAGCGGCATCTCCTTCAATTGGCTCATGCAAATCCTTGCAATAGAGAATGTCCTCCATCCTTGGCTTCCATGTTACCCAATTGGAGTTGGTGAGTTTGATCATAGTGCCACTTCCTTCCATCTCGTAGTACGAGCCAACCGGGCTCTGATACCACTTGTTAGGAATGTCGGTACTACAAGATAGAGAATGCACAAGGTAAAGTAGAAAATGGACGCCAAGAATTTATGTGGTTCGGCAATTTATGCCTACGTCCACCAAACAAGGAATCTTCACTATATGAAAAAGATGAATACAACAAGAGTAGTCTTACCAAGCCAAAGACAAGGCTTGATGGATACAAGAAAGTATAACACACACTTTCTATCACTCTAAACTTCACTCACACAATGTGTAGTGGAACACTCTCACTCTCACTCTTGGAGTGGAACTCTAGCTTTGGACTTGATCCTTTGCTACTCACTCTTCTCTTGATTTGTTGGTTCACTACAACATCACACCCATATTTATAGGTGAGGGTTTGGCATTCTACTAGTTTCTAGTGTATTCTTCAAACCTCTAGCATAGAAAGATCTAGACTAGCCACAAAAGTGTGGCTTCTAGATCTTTCCATTTGCAACCAAGGAAGCTAGTACTCTCTAGCTTCTTCCATCAACTTAATAACATGCTAGAATTGTCTAGCATGCTCCAGCCATCTCTCTTGCTTACTAGAATAATCTAGAACATTGATCATGGGCTGGACCATATACCAACAGTTTCAACCCTAGTGAGTGATGTGACTACTATGGACAGTGTGGTCCAAATAGTAACTGTGACCCATACAGTAATTTTAACTTCTCTTGCCTTTGTCTGCCCGGATTTGAACCCAAGTTCCCCCAGGATTGGAATCTGAGAGTTGGATTGGGTGGATGCCTGAGAAAATCGGGATCGTCTACATGCCGAAAAGGGGAAGGGTTTGTTAAGGTGGCACGCGTGAAGGTACCCGACTCATCTAGGGCACGTGTGAATATGAGTTTGAGTCTGAAAGGGTGTGAGCAAGAGTGCATGAAGAATTGTTCTTGCATGGCATACACGAGTGCAGATGAAAGGGGAGGAGGGACGGGTTGCGTGTTGTGGTACGGGGACTTGATAGACACAAGAACTTTTTCAAATGTTAGGCAGGACTTGTATGTACGAGTTGATACAGCTACTCTAGGTAGTCACTTTATGTTTCATATACTCATATCATTTTGTATTCTACACTTTTTACCAGAATTTCTCTAATACGAACAAATCTTGTTGGATAGTAGTTGCAAGTTGATAGCTACTTACATAGTTTCCCTTGATTTTTGATGGTGATTTGCTACTGTTTACAGTTCACAACTGTTGATTTCTTTGGATTTTAATTTTTGTTTTATATGCTTGTAGCTCAATTTGCAAATGGTTCTGTAATTAGCAAGAAGGGTTCTGCAATTGGCAAGAAGGCAAGGCTGGCAACTTCACTAGTATCCGCTCTCGTGTTCCTTGTCCTAGTATTCCTTTTGTGTTGGTTGGTAAGGAGGAAGAGGCAAGGTAAATAAATTTTCTTTATCTATCTTAATTAGCATCCCCGTGGTGTACGGTCTTCTGTTACATCAACACTACGTTAATGAGATGGGTAGAAGACTCATTATGTACAACTAATGTCAATGGTTACCGTAAGTTTTCTTCTAGTGTCGGGCAATACTGATTGTTAATGACCAAAAGGCTCTAACGTTGCATTGCTTGTTATGCATTTCATGACAGCAGGGAGGCAGAGAAAAAATATGTTCTTCATGGAAGATGGAACAGATCTCAATGATCAAAGTAAAATAAACTCAGAATTACAATTCTTTGATCTAACAACCGTCGCAGCCGCCACGGACAATTTTTCGGTAGCGAACAAGCTTGGGAAAGGAGGTTTTGGCTCAGTCTATAAGGTAGTTAGCCTCCTATAATTTTCCGAATCATGCATAACTTCAGGTTAACCTAGAAGCTTACAAACAAACATGACAATTCATGTTTGATGCTTTTAAAAATGAATTGTAACAGAACTACTTGGATTATAATTTCAGGGTGTACTTCATAATGGAAAGGAAGTAGCGGTGAAACGACTATCGAATAATTCTGATCAAGGAATTGAAGAGTTTAAGAATGAAGTTGTGATAATTGCGAAACTCCAACACAGGAACCTTGTCAAGATTATAGGTTGCTGCGTTGAAGATGGAGAGAAGATGCTAATCTATGAATACGTACCAAACAAAAGTTTGGACTCTTTTATTTTTGGTACCTCTTTTTCCTTTTTTCCTTTAATTTCGTTTTGAAACTAAAGTTAACAAGAATTGATTTGGTCTCAACTTCTTATTGTATCCAGATGATACAAAAAGAAATCTTTTAGATTGGACAAAACGCTTTGAGATTATTTGTGGGATTGCTAGAGGGATTTTATATCTTCATCAAGATTCGAGAATAAGGATTATCCATAGGGATCTAAAGGCCAGTAATATTCTACTGGGTGCATCTATGAGCCCCAAAATAGCAGATTTTGGTATGGCAAGAATATTTCTAAGGGACCAATGTGAAGCAAATACACATCGTGTGGTCGGAACATAGTAAGTTAATTAAATTTCATCAAAACTGAAGATATAAATTGGCTAGAGCTTACCAAAATAGTAGGTTAATAGTTCAAACTTCCGAGTACAAGTCTCACCATGATCTCTTTATATTGTTGCAGTGATTATATGTCACCGGAGTATGCAATGGAAGGAAATTTTTCAGTAAAATCTGATGTGTATAGCTTTGGCGTTTTACTGCTAGAAATCATAACTGGCAGAAGAAACTACAACAGAAACTATCCCCACTCAAATTTGATTGGATATGTAAGCTAACTATAGTCTATTTGTAAACAATGATTTTCCCACAAGTTTATCCCCTACTTTATTCATGCTTGGTTGATTTTTTTCAAAACTCTTTTAGGTTTGGGACCTGTGGAGAGAAGGCAAAGCCTTGGAAATCGTTGATCCATCCATGGGGGAATCGTACCATGTCAACGAAGTTGTGAGATGCATCCAAATTGCCCTCTTGTGTGTGCAAGAGTTTGCTGCTGACCGGCCAACCATGTCGGCGGTTGTTTTCATGCTAGGTAACGAGGCAGCAGTTCCTTCCCCAACACAGCCTGCATTTTTGTTGAGGAGGAGTTGTACTAGAGTAGATCCATCAACGAGTACTGAAGGAGCTAGTTCTATAAATGATGTGACATGTACAGAAATAGAAGCTCGCTAAAGAAAGGCCTAGGATTACCCGACATGTTCCACAATATATATGTACTTGTAGCAGCTTGCAAAAGATAATGTATTAACCACATACAATTTGTTACCGTATGAAGAAAGGGTGAACAAAATTTACCATGCCTTGAAAGTGAAGATTCTCCAAGTAAAGTGAAGCTTGTTGATGTTGGAACTCATAAAAATTAAATAGAATAAGAATAAAAAAGCTTGGACCTTTTTAAAAGTTGGTGGACTTTTTGGATGCATTTGTTGTACTGGACTATTTAGAACTAGACTAGGTTCGGGGGCTAATCTAGACTAACTTAGACTAGACTAAGTTGGACTAATTTAGCGTAATATTTGGTGTGGTGTTGGACTAATATCTAAAATAAAGAAAATTAATATACCTTTTAATTTACAAATAGCAACAGTTTTTTCATGGGAAGTGTTTCCGCTCACCATTTTTCTCCTCATGCGCATCCCCTTTTGTTTGAAGTCCCTTGATTCTTTTTTAGTCCCTTGATTTATTCACCTCATATTTAAATGATTTCTATAACTCGAATGAACTGAAGTCTATAACGAAGAACTAATTACAGCAGAGCTTGTCAAGGCTATCTTTCGTTTTATTTACTCTTCATACTTTGAATTTATGTTTTTGGACAAGATGAAAGTAGAAGTTCATTGTTGGAAGGGGAAAAGCGCAGTGAGATTATTGTTGGAATCGCTTGAGGGGTCTTATACCTTCATCAAGACTCAAGACTGAAAGCCAGCCACAAGGATCTAAAAGCTAGCAATGTTCTATTGGATTCAACTATGAAACCCAACATCTTAGATTTTGGACTGGTGAAAATGTATGGGGAAGACTAAATCCAAGCAAACACAAACAGAGCAACTCAACTCACTCGTTAAAATAAGTATATGAGTAAATGCTTAATAGATCGGGTGATGGATATGAACCTCACTATGAGGTACATTGCAAGAAAGAAAAACAAAAGTAATTTGCTATATTTTAAACCGGATTCGATGCCGTCGAAAAATCCAAGAAAAAGAGAAGAAACATCATGTAGGGTGTGCCTAACACGTTTGTTTTCTTCCTTCTTCCCTTTTATTATTTATTCTGTGACATTTTTCTTCTGTTCGATCGAATAATATAATTATTCGAAACATCTTTGAAACATCTTATAACTAAGAGTTGGAACATGAAGTCGATCGCTATCGCATCTTCCAACTCTTTGCTTGGTATGGGTAATTTTATTCAGAATCCAAACCGCAACGATGATGAAACTAAAGGCGAGATGATCAAAGTTGTGCGCAACGATGACAGCTCTGATCTTTGTGATATATATATATATATATATAAAGAATGGGAGAGATTTTCTGTACTCTTACAACTATGTCTAGTTGACATTTGACATGTGGTGAATTAATTGGTGACAAAAAACTCTCTCTCGAATGATGAAGTACCTACATGCGATGCATGACATACCTTAATTATGGTGAAACGATTGGAGTTGCATTTGATAGAATGTACTTTTATTTTCGCATAAGGCTTTAGAATGTTGTTTTGGCTGAATGCAACAATCATTGCTTATTAAAGGGATAAACTTTTCAGGTAGATAGTGTTTTACGGTTGTGGTAGAAAGTAATTATACTTATGCATGTGCATGTTTAATCTCCGCCGATTCTCTTTCTCTCTAACAACTAACAATTTAACCCACTAACACTGTTGTTTGTCAAAAAATAAAAATAAAAATAAAAGGGTTGTTCTAGTATTGATGTACAAAGCAAATTCCTTTTTATCTTAAAAGTTAAACCCTAAATTTACTAGCTAATGTCGATTACTCGAATTTTGTGGTATGACATAGGAGTCCTAATTTATAACACATTTACTTACTTGAAACATATATTAAAATAATTACGAAATATGTGTCTTAATTCTCTAACCACAAAATTTATATCAAATCGTCCCCATAAATGAAATTTCATGCTCACAATAGTAAATGTCAATAAAATCCCACCACGACTAAATTGAAGGACTCCATCCGGCCAAATTAGTGTGATAATTTATAGCACACCCACAAACTGGTCCATGATCAATGGAGACAAAAAGATGTCTATTTCTCATCATTTAAGAAAAGAAATTAAAAGGAGATACCTATCAAATTACCCACTTTTAATGAAAATTTAATAATTAATCGAATGCTACCATCCACATCTTAAAGCATCCTGTAACTAATTTATCGTTCTTTTAATACAAACGATATTTTAATTTAATTTATATTGTTGGAAGGTTTAAACTACGATGAGTGAGTTAAAGATGAGGACTTTAATAATCATGGCAATCCATCACTTGCAAATTATCATTTTATTATAAGATATTCTTGTATGATTTAAACGAGTCAAAGCTCTAATACGTAACTCGCCACGTCTAATTCTACAAGGATCAAGTTTTTACTAGTTCACTAGTAAATGCTTTTCAATTCTCTGAAAGCGTCTTTTATGAAAATGTTTTTGAAACCAATTCTAAGTGAAAATTTAAGTGGATCTTGAAAATGTGCCTTTTCAAAATAGCACTTTGGAACCCAAAACAATTTCACCAAAACCACTTTCAGTTATTTTAAAATAACTTCCTAGCTCTTACTTATTTGCGAGATATGACCTAATAGTGGGATTAGTTGGGTTTTGGGTGGGTTTGTTCAAGAATTTGCGAGATATGACCTAATAGTGGACTTTGGAGGTCAGCTGTGCTTGCTTATTCATCACAAAGCCCTCCCCCGACGATTGCGCAATGCGCACAGATTGATGCTGTAAAGGAGTCAAACTTCAAAACCGGAAGTCCACAAACTCGAAATATTTTGGTTGGTCATTATCACACAGCGTTATCAATTAACGTGTTATAATATTCATGAACAATATAATTTATGTTTCATTAGCGGGACAGTTAAAACTTTATCCAACCAACTCGTGACCACCCTTAACAGTCCGATCAATACAACAACTACAAACAAACAAATCCAATTTATTGTATTAAATAGTAAATATATGTAAATATTATAGCTAAATCTTAAACAACTAACATACAAGTGTAAATTCGAATAATACCAATTTTTTAATTTTTAAAAACAAACTATCCTTATCTGATTAAGGACAAAGATCAACATAATCCTAAATCGATGGAGAAAATTAATTTCCAAAAAGAAAGTGGGAGAAAATTATATTTCCAAAATAACAGAATGTTAGAATTTGAAAAGTGTCTCTTTACTTCAATGGTAGAAAAAAATTGAACCCTTTCATAATGCGTGGATTTGAACTCGTCGATAACTAATTTAATATATAATTTAATAAAATATATTGGTTGATAAAAAAATAAAGTTACAATTTGCACCCAAAACGAAACCCAATCGACACTGACAATTTGGCAAATTGGCTTTAAATATTCCGACCAAAAAAAAAATGGGACATAAAAGAATAAACCGGTAATTCCACGTGAACCTCCCTCTTTATTCACCATGTTATCTTTGTCACGTGCTTTGTCGTCTACACAAAGTCCGGTGTGTGGCGCGGGGCCCACCCAACCATTGAACAATAAAGAATATCTGGTAGACCGAGGTGCCATCTTCGCCGTCCGATAAGTGCACCTTCACGAAGATTCCGTAAAACCACCGCAGGAGATTAATAATCTCCTCTATTTTTCCGGGAGTCAACAAATCAAGGAAAATAATTAAATCCCCCACTGTAATTACGCACGCTACTCGCACACACGTCCATTTGCTCTCTCTCTCCTCTCCTCTCCTCTCCTCTCTCTCTCTCTCCTCACCTCTCGCTGTGAGTGTGAAATCGGAAAGCAAAATTACAGGAAGAGAATGAGAAAAGCAAATGGCACATGGGCGTTGCGTGGTTCGGAGCTAAAGCATTTGGCTAGGTCTGTTCATCGTCTTCGTCTTCCTCTTCCGTGGCTGCTGCTTCTGCTCTGCTGCTCGGTGTTTTCAGTCGCTTCGGCCAGACCCCGTGAGTGCTCGTGAACTTTTGCCTTTGCTTTTCGATTCTCGATTGCATTGCTGCTTCGCAATTTGTGGTGCTTATTTTGATTCTTGGAGTGTTGAAAATTGAAGTGAAATTTCAGTGTGTTGGAGTCAATTTTGGACTGATGATTTAGTTTGAACTGCGTACCGTTGCTAATTCATTTAGTTTTTAGTGTAATTTTGGTGGAGATCTCGTGATTTTTCTCTATTATTTGTATGGAATTTGATGTTTTTGGAGAAATGGAAGTGAATCGGAGAGTAAAAGTGGAGAATAATAAGTGTTTTGCTTTCAATGAACGTGAATTACTTATGGAAAAGGAAAGGAATCTGCTAATTGGAAACAGAGAATGGCCTAAAACAATGCTTAATGTAGGTTTTGTTTCGTCATTAACGGGAAACGCAAAGCTGATGATTAAGATTTTTTACTGGAAACAGAGAGCTTCGCATTTGTGTATTAATTGCAGATGGTGCATTTTTCGATTTTTATCTTGCTTTGTCTTTTTAGTGAATGAGGCGATTACCACAAAATGCATAAGTATCGTTATCCGCTTTCACATCAGTTAGCAGTTAGGACACTGTAAAATGCATACTCAAATTTGGAGAAGATTTGGTCTCTGTCACATGTTTGGTGAAGTTGGTATTACGATTTGTTAGCCATGATGCACACAACACATGTTTATAAAGCTTAGAGATATGACCTGATGCTTTACATTGTCTTCCTGTTCGGATTTTGGTTTTAACTTGTGTAATATGCTTATGAGTACAGCGCCATTTGCTATGCGCATAAGCTGTGGAGCTCGGGAGAATGTGATTACAAAACCATCCAATACCACATGGTTTAAGGATTTTGATTATTCAGGGGGGATACCTTTTAATGCGACCCACCCGAGTTTTATCACTCCTCCACTTGATACACTTCGCTATTTTCCCCTCTCCTCAGGTCCTGAAAATTGTTACATGATCAATAGAGTTCCCCATGGGCACTATGTAATCAGGATTTTCTTTGGGTCGATTGCACTACCAAACTATGACACCGAACCTTTATTTGATATTTCTGTTGAGGGAACTCAAATTACCTCTTTAAAATCTGGTTGGAGTACCCACGATGATCAAGTATTTTCTGAAGCGCTTGTATATCTGAGAGATGGATCTGTGTCTATCTGCTTCCATAGTACTGGTCATGGGGATCCGGCAATTCTTGCCATTGAAATTCTTCAGATTGATGAAAGAGCATACCAGTTTAGCCAGCAAGTATCTGAAGGAATAATCCTTAGAACAGCAAAAAGATTGAGCTGTGGTGTTGAAGACGCGAAGTTTGGTGTGGATTACAACGGCGATCAATGGGGTGGGGATAGATTTTGGAATTATATAATGACTTTTGGTCAGATTGCTGATACACGCAGATCCACTCAGGGAACCATTAAGCAGGCTTCAAGTCCACCAAACTTCTACCCAGCTGCTCTTTATAAACAAGCAATTGTGAGTATTGATAGTCAGCTCGACTTAGAATATACCCTGGATGTGGATCCCAACAGAAACTACTCCATTTGGTTGCACTTTGCTGAGATTGATGCTTCGATCACTGGTGTAGGCCAAAGGGTATTTGATATCCTGATTAACGGTGACACTTTATTTAAAGATGTGGATGTTATCAAATTGAGTGGGGACCGTTATGCTGCTCTTGTACTTAACACAACTGTTGCCGTAAGCGGGAGGACCTTAACCATAACTTTGCACCCTAAACAAGGTGGTGCCATAATCAATGCCATTGAGATCTTTGAGGTTATAATGGCCGAGTCAAAAACTTTATCAGATGAAGGTACATTTGTGCTACTCTTTGTTTATCTAAGTTTCGTTTCAACATTCTCTAGCGTCTCTACCAATATGTATATGTCATACACGAAAAAATAATGCTGATCATGTAGTATGCACACAATTAAATAATGCTTAATGATGTAGTTTTGCAAGTGTTACAGATGAACTATTTGATATTTCACAAATCAATTAATCTGTTTTTGTTTATCTAATGCTTTTGAAAACATCTTGACCACATGTTATCTGTTAGAGATTTTTTTTCAGTGCATCTTATTTGTATGTTGAAAAGCTATAGAATGTATATATCAGAAGTCAAGGCGTTACTGTAATTGAAGAAAACTCTATTGAAACTGTAATTAATTTCTCTCCCTTTACTTTTTCACAATAAAAAAATTCCAGTTAATGCGTTACTGTCATTGAAGAAAACATTGGGGCTTCCTGTTCGGTTGGGGTGGAATGGTGATCCATGTGTTCCCCAACAACATCCATGGAGTGGAGCCGATTGCCAGTTTGATAGAACAAGCAACAAATGGGTCATTGACGGACTGTAATTTCTTGATCCTTAACCTCATTTCTTTTCTCTTATTTGATCTTATTTCTCATTTATAGTACAAATGCATTTATGCTTCACATTGCTCTTGTTCTTCAGTTTCTAGTCTCTTTATTTTTTAACTGCTAGATGTGCAAACATCAGACAATAAAAAGATATGCAAACAACTTTGCTTTCTAATATTTAAAAGGCTGATGAATGCAAGTCTGAATAGTGTGGATCTTCAGACAACCATAAGCATGACAGGTTTTATACCAGTTGATATATTCTGTTACCTTTCTGAGATTCATTTACAAGGAAATCGTTATCGTATTGATTTAAATTCTTTGTTGCCTTATGAAAGTATGTTTATTTCGTACTGTATACCTTCAAATTCGAAGTACACAAGGTGTTAAAAGTAAGCCAGTTTGGCCCACTGAGCATCAAGTTTAGCCCTTGGCATTTAATATCGAGTTTTATGTATCTTCAAAACTACCTTCCTCAGTTCCTATTGTTCTTTGCTGTGAACAAGTAGCTTTTTTTTTTTACTCCTGTTGGACTTGGCAAAGAACAAGGAATAAATGCATTGGAACAAATATCATATACTTAGTTGCTTATTTCACAGGGGAAGTATCTGGCCAACTATGACATCATGTACTGAACCAATGCGTGTTGCACTATGTATTTCACTGCATCGTGTTAATTTAGCTATGGCATTTCATGATGACATCTTATGCCCCCTCGTTATTTAGTCTTGACCCATTCCCTATATTTGTGTCCTAAATTTCTAATGGCTTCTCGTCAGCCGAGTTAATGTTTAATTCTCTATTGTTTCAGTTATTTCTCTAGAGGAGGCTTTTTGGCCTTTTCTATTTGACTTTTGAGAGCCATAACAATTGATAACTCTGTGGGTGAAAATCATCCAGTCTTCATGAATGTAGTCCTGATGTGCTTCAGCCACTTGAATTGTGTCCATTTGGCATAATCTTTAGTCTTCTTTCGCTACCATAATTTATTCATTTCACTGATTCCTTCTCATCAGACAAGTCACAAGAATATTTGTTTCAACAAATCGGAATCTTAGCACTTTTTATGTTCCAGCACGACCCACTACATAAGTCCATTGTTAATCTGTGTATGCATGGGTGAATGGAACGGAAATGCATTTTCAGATTAGCTAGATTTGTATGCAAAAGAAATACCTTTCAGTGCAGTGTTAAGAATTATTCTCATAATGCCTGAAGAAAGCACCTTAGCATTTGTTTGTTCCATTGCCATTCGTACATCCTTTTGGCAATGAGTGTTAAACTCTGCATGCACAGGGCTCTGGACAACCAAGGGCTGAAGGGATTCTTGCTGAATGACATATCCAAATTACGTCATCTACAAAGCATGTGAGTTCCTCTCTAAGACTTGCTTTGAATAAAAATTTAAACTTTCTTAGCTTCTGTTTGGCATCGTTGTTTTTTTATTCAACTTGACATGCTAAACTTCGATGAAATGGTCCTCTTTGCATAAAGTGAGACAACTAGGCATTAGAAGTGTTTTACAGCCTTTTCAACACATGTTTTGTTTTACCTTGTGGACTCACAGAAATTTGAGCGGAAATAGCATGCAAGGGCCCATTCCTTCCTCACTTGGAAAGATAACAAGCTTAGAAGTATTGTAAGTGCAGCTCATATATTCTCTTATCAGAAAGTGTTAATGTTTTATTTATTTATTTTTCCTGGGCAGCGTATCCAAGGGTTGTGGTTACCACAGTTCAATTCCATAATTAAAAACACTCATCCTCCTTCCTTTGCAGGGACTTGTCTTTCAATTCCTTGAACGGGTCAATTCCTGAAACGCTTGGACAGTTGACCTCGTTGCAAACACTGTAAGACATATTATAACGCCACTTACAGTTGTATGAAACCAAAATGCGTAGGAAGAAGACTCTTAACTTAAGTTGTCATGTTGCAGTAATGTCAATGGCAATTCTCTGTCCGGAAAGGTCCCAGCTGCACTAGGAGGCAGGCTTTTGCACAGAGCAAGCTTCAAGTAAGAATTAAACACGCACAACCTGCACGCTTTTTGGGCTTTTGCATATGTTAACATAAATAGAAATGTATGTATACTGATCCTGAACTCCACCTTTGGTTTTGGTTCAGTTTCACAGATAACCATGGACTCTGCGGTATACCGGGACTACCTACGTGTGGGCCACACCTCACTGCCGGAGCAAAGATTGGAATTGGGTTTGGTGTTTTGGCTGCCTTCCTACTTCTCGTTATCGGTTCGATATGCTGTTGGAAAAGGCGGCAGAACATCCTTAGAGTACAACAAATTGCAGGTAAGGATGTTCAATCTCTTAAGCAAAATCCGACTGCATAAGACGGTCCTCGAAATTACATTACTTCCTTGCATGTTACGTTACAACTACTGGAAGGGTTTGGAGAAGCTCCGTACACTAATGTTTTCTCAAATTCTGATCTGGCTTGTGCAGCAAGAGAAGCTCCGTATGCAAAGGCGAGGACGCATTTGTCACGTGACATCCAGATGAACAGGCAGTACAATCATCACGGCCAATCTAGAACGGCAGCAGAGACTGGGCCTATTTTGCTTACATGATTAGAGACAACGTTCGGCCCAGGGCCCAATATAGTTGAAGATTATGATCTGTTTACAGAAAGATCATCCCCCGTGGGATTGCCATACATGCTGTAGAAGAGAGGGAAAAGAAAAAAACTTGTACATTTGGTCCAATTATTTTCTTTCTTTTCAGTTTTGGTAAAGATTTTTAACAGATAGCGGAAGTGATGCATATAGAATGTAGAATACTAAATTAGACTTATAAGGAATTGTTCAACGTTTGAATGTCACACATTCAGGTTTTGAGGATCGTCGTGCACAAAAAACTTACTCTCAACGGGGTGGTACGTGTTTGTGTCTTTTTCTCTCCCACAACGTTGGTATACCAAAGTAAACGAGAGAACTTGTATGAAAGATATGTACAATCCATACCCAGTATTAGAGAAGAATTTATATAATATGAATGTCATGTTGACAGTATTTCAAGTCAATCAGATCAGGTTGACAGTGTTTCAAATCCATCACATAAAGGACAATGGTAAATTGCAAAGCTCTGCAAATTGCCAATTACATTAACCGCTTGTTGCTAATACTGAACTACCCTAGTAAATCCATACATACGTAAATCCTTTCGACTTAAAATTATGATATAACCTAGCGCTGATGATGAGAGTAGTCATTCTTCTCCTAAACTTCTTGCACACAATAAGCACATTCCACTACCACCACACGCGTCAACCCTCCAAAATTCAGAAGTCGAAAACGATATTTAACAAAATAACTAAAAAAATAGCTCAGGTTCCCGTGAATTGCTTACGGAGGATGAGAGCTTTAGTCCTTTACTGGTTTACCAACCGTAATATTACCTCCATTAGTTATCTGTACGTTGGGTCAGCAGTCAGTGGGTCAGTGGTCGCACACCCGCACCCTAACCCTAAAACACAGTCAAACACGCCATTGACGCAAGCCTACCCAGCAGCTGCCCATCTCAGAAACCCGCCCCAAACTCAATTCAACGGGTCGACCCAACTCGCCCTCTGTCTCCTCCAACTCAGACACCGCCTCTATACCCGCCACGTGTCCCCTCTCCTCACTACCAAACAACCCCTTCTATCCAATCCACTATCCGATACGCCACCCCGGGCCCCACTTCACTATTTTCTTTCCCAAATAATAATAAACAAATAAAAACGATAAAAATGGCAGGCGCCGCGGAGCCTGACCACACCGCCGTACAATATCTGTAGGGCTTACATCACCGCGCCACACGAACCCACACGTCTGCTCAGGCGGCGGCACGCTTTACTATTGGGCCCCACGCACCCTCCTCACGTGCAACGCTCTCTCGCGCTCACACCACAACCGTTCGATCGCACATGACCCCAAATCTCCAATCCTGATACCAATCCAACGGCCCAAGTAATTAACAAATATAAATAAACCGCATAATCCAATCAAAACAATCGGTATATATATATATACGTTGGATGGAGCCGTGCCGTCCAGCCGAAGATTACGGGTGTCTGAGTGGGACCCCCTATTTTTCACTTTCCACAGCCATTCAACTTCTCTCAAAGCCCCCAATCTCTCACACTTTCTCACTCTCTCTCTCCCTCTCTCTCTCTCTCTCTCTTCTTTCTCTATCTAGATCTTTCCATGGCGACTGCAGCTGCTCCGTCTTCCTCCCGCGAGGGCCACTACCGGGGCGTTAGGAAGCGGCCGTGGGGCCGGTACGCAGCAGAAATCCGGGACCCGTGGAAGAAGACGAGGGTCTGGCTAGGCACATTCGACACGCCGGAGGAAGCCGCCCTAGCATACGACGGCGCCGCCAGGACGCTCCGTGGGGCCAAGGCCAAGACCAATTTTCCTGCGCCGATCCCCAGCGGCATCTCCCTCGACCTCAACGCTCCTTCGGCCACCCACTGGGCCTCCCACTCCGGCCGCCTCGTCGAGTTCCTCCACACCGGCGTCCTCAACGACATGGGCGGCGATGGGGCAACGACTGATACGCCGCCGTTGATGGCGAGGAGGGAACCACAGCAAACTCCGGTTGGTGTAGCGGGAAATGCCCCCGCCGGCGGCAGTAATGATACGGTCCCGGAAGGTTCGGGTTTCGGCAGTACGGCGTTGTTTCTAGGACTGGTCCGACGTGGTTTGCCTATTGATCTCAATGAACCACCTCCCATGTGGCTGTGAAGAGAAGCACTATTCGTTACGCCGCCGTTCTGTGTTTTTCCTTCTCACCGTTCGTTGTAATTCTCTCTCTCGCCATAATCTTTCTTTTTATTTTTAGTATTTCACTAATTATCTAAAGAAAATCTTCACTGTTATGTTTCGGATGTATGAAGACGGTAAAATTTGAGAGGCTTTTTTGTATATATATTTCCATTTTTTTTTTAATTTATGAGTTAGAACTGTCATCTGGTTTTTCCAGTGCGTGTGGGATCGTCTGTTTCCGATAATCTGAGCAGTGAGCAGCCCCATGAAATTTGAAGGGAAAAATAGACCCACTTGCAGTTTGGGGCGCGTGGGCGTTGAGAATGTCCATGTCTGTCCCGACATGACGAATGCAGTAACCCTAATTATTAATTAAACTAGTTTAATTAAGTTCTTCATATCTGTCATACAACCTCTCGACTCACCTTGCATGATTATTAATTTTCTTACGTACTATACGTAACTGTAGGGTTTATTTTGCAAAGAATTTATAATTGAAGTGGTAAACTTTTATTTATTTATGCAGTCGAGTTTCTGTGTTGATTTTTCGTTTTCTCATATCCCTGTATACGTGCAACAAATGGAATATTGATGGGCATCGGTATATTGTTTGTCTCGTTACCAATTTTCTCAAATGAGTAATGCTACGAATATTATATATTGTAAACTAAATTATATGTAAGTTGATGATTGAATTATTACTTAAACGTTGATAATCGGATAAGCTTGCTCATTTGATAACACATCATTTAGTTTGCAAATTTTAATCTATGTACTTAGTCTCCTTAGCATTACTTTTTCCCAAATATAATTTTTGTATGTCATGCCATAAGTAAACATAAGAGCTAATGTAGTGGCTAAACTTTGATGATGAGTATCATAATAGTTGTAGTTGATTTTAATAATTTCCTAGTGTAATGCAAAATACATGGATCGTGACTACATACTTGTTAAGATCCGTAAACCTGGACCATCATTCACTATAATTCGAGATTGTGATTGTGATTTGTAGAAATTATTGTAGGGCCTTATCAATAAAATGGCCGCGTTCTTCACGTGGGTGATGTTGCCGGCCGGGTTCGGGTCCCTTTCTCTTCTCTCTTTTTCTATCCTCTGGGAATCATCTACTGTCCATCTCTTTCCACCCAGCCAATATTTGAAAAATAATATTATTTATTTATTGACTAATATACAAAACATTGATTAAAATGTTAATGATAAAAAAAAAAAAAAAATTCATATGCATTATATATCAATTTCAACCTAGTGAGTGACAACCCTTGGAGTTTTCCTTTCCAGATGTATTCTATAAAATGATTCTTGATCACAAATCTCGAACCAGTCGCGAAAGACAAATTTATAATTACATATATGCATGACACCACATAGTAATTTTGATGGATATTAGGGTTGGTATTTAAGACGTTTAAAGTGGGAAAAATGAATCCTCAAAGATACACGATTAAGCAGAGGTTACATATGATGATCGGTTGGTCTGAAGTTCAACTTAAAGAGTAAAGTAAAGTGAGTTAGATCTTTGTTATAATTCTTGTGTAACTTGATAGATTAGACAAGAGCATAACTGTAATTGGTGTATTGCTTATATATATTGAAGCACCATTGTAATTTTATTACACTGAATGAAACAATTGAGGCATATTCAGAAACTGTGTGTTCTTAGAATTCTACATGGTACCATCGCCAACCGCCTCACGGCTTCTTCGATCCTACTGCATCCTTCTTCTTTGATGTTCCGCTCTTCTCCAATTTTCTTCTCCGGTGTGTTGATTGAGTAATTGTTTTACTTCGATTCGGATTTTCGACTTGTTAACCTTGAATCTTGATGGCTTCTTCGTTCGATTCCTCTTCTCCGATTGAGTCGGTGCTTCCCCGCAAACCCTAACTTTTCTTCCTCAAATCCCAATCTTTCTCAGTCGTATATACTTCTCTCATGATCCAGAATATTAGCAGTATGGTTTCGATCCAGCTTCGGCGGTCCAATTACCTGCCATGGCGTGCTTTATTTGCACCAATCCTTCGTTGTTTCAAGCTCATTGGTATCTTCGATGACACTAACCTTGTCCATCGGCCTTTCTCCCTGATCGCTTGCTAAATCTAGCCTTCGAGTACTGGTACGAG